>NW_026913522.1:0-9485 GCF_034315485.1 Pezoporus occidentalis
TTTGTTAGAAGCAGATTTTCAAAGGCAGAAAATTGATTTTTCTCTTTTGTTTTTGAAAAATCAGGAAAAAATATATACTGGGGTGATAAAGCCTCAATTGTCTAAATCTCAGCATCTTAAAAGATAAGTACATGCTTAAATTATTGATTAGTTTCTGTCACCTAATATGAAACTTTTGCCACTCATATGTGAAACTTGGAATTTTGATCGGTGAGTGCAGCTATCCTACCAAATGGAATCTGTACTTCAGGTGTTTGTGGATTTCTTCTTTCTCCACATAATGTTAATGTGACTTTCCCATTCAACATCAGCCTTCCTCTCCTGAAACACCTCATGTCCCTTTGGTTGAAGTACTTGGCGCTGTCTGTGCTTAGGTTGTGACTCACATCTATCTCCAGTGACTGAAACAATAACATGAAGCAACATAAGGAAGCAATATTCTAGTTGTAAGGTGAATCAGTACTAATTCAGCACAGGTTGATTTGATTTCCCCTACTGGCATGTCCTATTCATCCCAGTAACATCTTCAATGACAGCCATGAAAATGAGTGCACAAATTTAGTAGACTAAGTGGCCAAATTGTGTCATTTTGTATTTATGCATGCATTTTATTTATAATAGCTATGTGTACTTCTCTGAAGCACATAGAGAACTATAAATTTGGGGGTCTAATAGCTTTTATACTTTAAAACATGACTAAAGGGCTTAAAGATAACAGTGATTCTATATTTCATGTGGAAAACAACCCCAGAAATCTGTGCATCTGACAATGAGAAACGGCTTGCATCTTTTCACTGCATTTTGGAGGACAGAACTCGCAAATTCCATATGAATTATTACAAAACAGCAAAGGAAGCAGTATTAAGAATAAAGTGAGCTACTTGGAATCTGACAGTCAAGTCTACACCAGCCATTTGTCTAATCCCAGAAATGTCTGTCCACTAAAATATCTTCAGTGCACAAGATGTTCAAGTAAGACTGGCCTGTGTCTCACCTGCTCAGATGG
This sequence comes from Pezoporus occidentalis, assembly GCF_034315485.1. Classification (NCBI taxonomy): domain Eukaryota; kingdom Metazoa; phylum Chordata; class Aves; order Psittaciformes; family Psittacidae; genus Pezoporus; species Pezoporus occidentalis. The sequence continues at coordinate 1,007 of NW_026913522.1, forward strand.
GAAAGTTGTAGGTAGTTAGGGCCTGGCGGCCGGAAGATATCGCGTTGTACGGAAAGACAGAGCCCCCCCTGTTTAATAGCCAATAGTATGTAGCTGGTGATGTAAGCAGACGGAAGTGACGCTGTAAACCCAGAGTATATAACGCTGTGTTGCGAAGTAATAAACGCCATTTGCCGTCCACCACACTGGTGTCTGTGAGCTGATGGCCCGAGCGGCCTGGGGTTGGTCGCCGTGCCGTTCCTGAACCAGGTCGCCACGCCTTGTGAAGGCAACAAGTGGTGCCGAAACCCGGGAAACTCGCCTGGACGGGTGAACGGCGGCCGGAGCGGCAGGACCAGCCCGGCGGGGAGGACGCTCCCGGACCAACAAGGAGGATGGAAGCCCTTGTGAAGGTCGTATCACAATTACATAAACACTGGGGTATTGATTGCAAGTCTAAAGATTTTTCTCTCGCTGTTGCGAGACTCTTGCAAATCGGGGTCACTGACCAGCCGGTGGATATACTCCACCCTGAAGTGTGGGATAAATGTACTAAAGCGCTAGCTGAGGAGACGAAGACCTCAGGTTGTGGGAAAAACCTTAAGTCATGGGGAAAAGTCGAACGGGCCCTGCAGAAGGCAATACAAGCGCAGGAGACCTGGAAGGCAGCAAAGAACTGTTTATTGGCCACCCCCAAATTGGGAGTCGGGGCGGCCACACAGACTTTGCACTTCGCAGACGTCGATGATTCTGCTGAGCCCTGAACTTTTTACAGTGCTTTTTATAAAAGCGGGGAATTGAGCCTGAGACTCTAAAGCAGCTAGCAGGTCTAGTGGCTGTAAGGAAGGCTAAGGGATTTTTTGCAGATCCTAATACAATATTTGAGGAGAGTGAGTGGCGAAAGTTTGGTGATGAACTATTTGACCCAGTGCTTAATGATTATAAAAAGGCAAAGAAACTCGGTAAACCACGGAGGGAAGTAATGAACTGTATAAAAAGATACAAGGCAGAAAAGAAAACTGCCGCGGTAGCAATGGAGAAACTAGGAACAGAAGTCCCCGGGCGGTTGAAGCCGGGGGAAGATTACAACTCGTTCCCCCAACGCGCGGGAGCACAGGGTTTCCCCTCCCCCCTTCCTTTTCTCCCCCTCCTTCATCAGAAGGTGCCGCGGAGGAGGTGTAACCCCCTGCTCCCCCACCACCCCAGTTCCGAAAGTAGGGACTTTGAAAAGGACAGAGAAAGTATATTAGAAGGGATACGCATGATAAAAGTCGAGGAATCCGAAAGAAAGAGGGCGGTGCCTTGGCGCCGGATCGATTGCGGCGCCATTTTGAAGCACGCAGTAGAAAATAGGGATCATGCGCTAGCAGGAGATTTAAAGGAACTGCGAGCCTCTCCAGGCCACTATGCCCGAGAGTGGAAATTTTTAACTCAGTCACGGAGGAGCCAGGTCTGCAGATGGCCACATACCGAACGAGAGACATCTGACAAGAAAGACATAGCTGCGAGCAATGGAGACCCTGAATTCAGCCCAGGATCAGCCCCCGAATCCCCTGAATCCGAGCCAGATTTATATCCTCTGCTTCCAGACTCTGACTCTGTCTCCCAGGTCGGTCTGCTCAGACTCGCTGGCCCTGGAGATGCTCAGCTGCAACAATGGTTAATCAAAGATGTGATCATTACTGGGGAATTTTCTGCAATGGGCATCTCTGCATATCCTGTGTTTACTACACAGCAGGGGGCTAAAGAGTGGGAAGCTCTTGATCTCAAAATAGTTAAGGAGGCCTGACAAGCAGTGACCACGTATGGGTTAAAATCCTCTTATACTCAAGCTGTATATGTTATGATTTTTTCTTGCAATTGACAGGGGGAGCCCATACAGTTTCTCTGTGATACCCATGTACTAGAAGTTGGTAAAAATAAGTAAATAAGTATGTCCAGGTTTCTATCAACCTTTGGAGACCTTTGTAGATACTGCTGGCCACTTCTTCCAGCACAGGCTGGCCACCTGTGTTGGAATGAGTGTGCATTTTGGTCAGTATAAAAGCCCAAGCCTCATACGATGTGGGGGAGGCAGAGCCTCTGCGGGGACGCCCGCTAAGGTTGAGCCTGCCACCTCGCACTGCAATGATGCTTCTCGGAGCTGGTTTGCTGTTAGTCTCCACAGGGTCCTTGTGCCACATTCTGTACGTGGGACTGTAGTGGGAGTAATGATTGTCTGGATTTTGTGCTTCAAATATTGTAGTTGTGTGGAGTGCGCTTGTGGGATCCCATACGCGTGTGTGTGTGTGCGTGTGTTGAGGGCAGATGGTGTTCTGTGTGGTTTTTTTGGTGTTGGGTTCATGTAAAAGTTTTTAACGGGGAGCAGTTTAACATTTTGGGCATGAAAGGGTTAATGCAAAAGTGCGGTTGCCGGCAGGTATTTATGGTTGCTGCTGAAGCAGGCAGGCAGCTGTAACTGCTGCCGAGCAGGCTGGGGTTTGTAGGGTGAGTGACTTTGGATTAAAAAAAAACAAAAACAAAACCAAAGGCAATAATGCAGCAAACTCCTCACCAGTTAACAACGTGCAGTTTAACCTGTCTGCTTCTCAAGAACGGATAACCTGGGGGAGGGGGTATATTTGTGTCCTCCTGCCTACAGGTCCATGGCGACTGCCTGCAAAGTTTGTGAAGCCTTGCCATGAGCTGGACAGACGAATGGAAAAACCTGATGCCTCAGCTACAGGAGCTGACCGTGATTACCCCAAGCAGAATGAGATGGAGGAAAACAAATAACTGCAAAACATCACTTGGGGGCAACTGAAAAGTAACATACTGAATATGTGTGCTTGTAAAGTAGCTATTATTAGAGGCTGTGATTTTGTGTGTAAAACCACCTGTATTTACTAGCCAGTCGCTAATAAGAAACCACACCTTGTATTATATAGATTTGTCCCTTGTAAAAGAGATGTTAGAGGATGGAAATTTGCAGTAGCTGCTAGAAAATGCTAAGGCAAAAGCTAGAAAGATTCTAATGCACTGGTAGTGTTATAAAGCAGGTGATGGAACAAATTAAGAGGGTGGGAGAATTCCAGTGGTAAGAAATTTCTTTGGCTAGTCCCTCGCTGCCATCAGCATCTTCAACATGCTGCTGCACCCTGTAATAGTTACTCTGCTAATGTAAATTTGTGTGTGCCTTGCTGTAGTAGCGACTTGTTACTGGATGAAGCAGGTGAAACTCTGCATTGACAACAAGGTGCAAGGACTGAGGCTGACCAAATGCCTGCTACCACAGTCAAGGGCAAGACTGGGTTGGCCTCTGTGTTTGCCACCAAGAAGAACCTTTAGGCTCTGCTGTTGGCTGCAACCCAGCAGGCGTGGAGCGGTGGGGACACATGCCATGCCAGACCTTGACCTGAAGGATGGCCTCCCCTGTTATCAGAGAGCCATGCAGCAGAAAAAAAGGGGCAGGGCCAGCAGCCTGTAGTTGTCATATATTGGAGATATGATCTAGGCCAAATTCCCTGCTCAAGTAGGGTCACCCAAAACATATATAAAACAAAAAGGGGGAGATGTGGAGGCAGTGTTCTCAAAGGAGAATGGATAATTGGTACAGAAACTCTGAATAATCCTGAAAGATGCAGCAAGGCCATGAGAGGCCCGAAGAAGCTTAAGCAAGCAAGATAAGAAGCTGGAATTCACTGAGGTAATGAGAACTGTGGACTGTTGGCAAGCTTTCGAGGTCGAGTTCTCACACCTGTGTTTAACCAATTATATGTTAGTCACTAAGAGTCTTCAAGACATGTATCCAATCATAATATGCCAAATCACTGTAAGTGCATGTATATAAGGAGTTAAGGCTTTGTAATAAATTTGGCAATCGCTTGATCACATTGATCGTCTCTGCGTTGTCCGTGACTCCTGCGTCAACAATCTTGTAGTGTTCATGACTGCAGATATAATTTATTACCTTTACATAACAATACACTGAAATCATAGACCCATATTTTGTGAACTTACAAGAAAAACAGCCATATAGACTACCAAATATTTTATGCAACCAGCAAATTCAAAGAAATGTCAAAGGAGGTAAAATTAAGTACCAAGAAGCATATTTTGGTGACTTCATCCAAACCCCCCGGAGGATCAAGTTTGTTCTGCTCTAGATCTACAGGACCAACAATTTTCAATACACCCATCACTCCACTCTTATCTAAGTGCATGGACTATAAAGCTATATCCCTATAAAGCTGCTGAGTCCATCTGGTCCATGATGCCAGGCTCCATCTCTTGAAACAGTCTTCCAGAGCAGGAGAGACTGTGTGCAGTGTTCACACTCGTGAATAACCTGGGCAACAGTGTCCATTGCTAAGTCCACCCCTCGATCATGAGTCCATCTCTGTGTTGCATCTCTGCTCTGATGGCCTGAAGTGCCATGGGCCCACCAGGCTTAAAATAATTCACTGTCCCCTTAAGCAGTTTCTGCAGCTTGTTGCCGGGGACTCCATACAGCTGCCTTCCATCTCCGATGCTTCCAAAGCACTGGAGGGGCCCAGTGGACTAGATACTTGCCCATACTGTCCCACACACCCTGCCACTCATGACTGTCCAGCTTTGGGGAAAATCTCTTGGTCCCCCCATATCGTCGTCTAACCCCAGACAAGATCCAAACCTGACTCTGCTTAACTTTTGAGATCAGACAAAATGGTTGTGGGTAGAACACAGTCTGTGTGTGTGCCAACATGCTGATCCCCATCACAATCATCAGGCAGGTCCCAAGGATACCCAAAGGCCATTCAAAACCTTCAGAACTCTCAACTGATGCTGCTGTACTTGTCACTGGGGCTGGTGTAGCTGCTGTACTTGTCACTGGGGCTGGTGTAGCTGCTGTGCTTGCCGGCTCTCCCACCGCCAGCTTCTCTTTTCCCGAGTCCAGCTCTTCCTCCTCTGCCTTGCCGGGAAATGCTGCCTGGTCTCCTGCATCCTCCTGGGGCTCGGCGGGCGGCTGCCGGGGAATGCTCTCGGCCGTCGCGGGGCTGGGCTCGGCCGCGGGGCTCGGCTCTTCCGCGGGGCTCGGCTCCTCCGCCGCCTTCTCCCGCTGCTCGGCAGCCGCCTCCTTCCTCTCCTCGACCGCCCCGACCTCCTCCACCCGCAGCCGTCCCCTCGCGGCCTCCGGCCCCGCTGCCGCCGCCGCTTGGTCCCCGGGGCCGCTCTCCCGGGCCGGTTCGGCTGCCGCCGGCTCCCGGGCCCGCTCCCCCTCGGCTCCCCACAGCCTCACAAAGATGGAGAGTAGGGTGAGGGCCAGGCCGGTGAAGAGCAGCCGGACGGCCAGGTACAAGTCCACGGCCACGTCCGTCCCGCCCTGCTGCTGGAGCCCGCCCGTATTACAAGCCATTGCCATAAAGCACAGTGAGACAAGAACCTTAGCCCAGGCCCCATACTTGATAAACACTATCACAGCAAATACCGGCTCTACGTAAGTTACAATATTCTGAATGACTATTAATCCAGTCAAATCTGTCGTTATCTCAACCCTTCGTGCCCCACGTTGGGCGCCAAAAAGAACTGTCGTGGTTTAAACCCAGTCAGGCAACTCGTTCACTCACTTCCCCCCCTTTTCTTGCCCTCCCCCTGCTCTCGGAGGGACGGAGAGGAGAATCGAAAAGAATGCAACTCCCACGGGTTGAGATAAGAACAGTTTAGTAACTAAGGTATAACACAGATCACTACTGCTACCACCAATGATAATAATGATAAAGGAAATAACAAGGGAAGAGAATACATCATCTCACCACCAGCCGACCGATAACTCGCCCCCCCCAGCCCGACCAAGCTCCGACCGATACCTCCTCCAACCCTGCAGTCTCCCAGCCCTTCCGGCTCACTCCCAGTTACATCCTGGGCATGACGTGCTGTGGTATGGAATACCTCTTTGGTCAGTTTGGGTCAGGTGTCCTGTCTCTACTTCCTCCTGGCTTCCCCTCCTCCCTGGCAGAGCATGAGGCTCACAAAGTCCTTGGCCAAACCTAAACATCACTATCAGCTCTGTTCCCAAGCTGAAAGTCAAAACACTGCACTGCACCAGCTACCAAGAAGGGGAAAAATGACTGCTACTGCTGAACCCAGGACACTAGTGTACCTGCAATCAGAATTTTCTATGAACATTTTAAGACTTGGACCATGCTCAGCCCCCTACTCCAGAGACAGGCTACTGCTAAGAAATACCGAGTGGGTCATTTTGAAGGGGAACAGTGTTAAATGGTCTGCAGTGCAATATCAGGAGCAAAATTCCTCGCTCTGAAAACGCTATCGCTTTCCATTTGCTGTTTATGATGTACCTGCTGTGTAGGGACAAGGGGACAAAAGGCACGGCAATCCTCTCCCTACCAGTCCAGTCACCACTGCAGAATTAAATGCACCACTGCTACCTGGTACATGAAAAAAAGGAAGACAAAAGACACAAGCAGTACATTTGCCTTCCCAGCCATTAAATTGCTCTGAAGAAAAGCAGCAAAAACTTACACAGCAAGTAGCACAGGGAGCCTGCTCATATGTCACCATGTGTCTCTCGCATGGTGAGGTCCCAGGGGAGTGTGACTGTGCCCCAGAGTCCCCCACAGCTCCCAGGACACTGAGCCACGAACTACAGTGAGAGCTAAAAATTAAACCGTGTGAAGATGCAGATGCCCACGTGGCTGAGGACACTCCTGTCTCCTCACACCGGTTCTAGCCTTGCTGGGGGCTAGGACACAGGCAGTTTGAGCCTGACCAGTCCCCTGAAGTGACTCTCCAGGAGACTCTATGGACAGCACAGGGGAAGCGGCTGCAGGAGCAACCAGTGGGAACCCTCTGTTACATGGCAACGGGGCCAATTGCCACATTAAGCAGGGCTTTGGGGACATCAGTGTCAGGCTGCTCCTACGTCCTGAAGCTCCCTCTCCCCATCCAGCTCTGTGGGAATGGACAATATTCCAGCCTTTGCCTCTCTAAATGAATAGACCCCTATACAGCTTGGAAGAAAGAACTACTGCAAGCCAAAAACGCCTTGGTATTTCATACGGCCAATCCTCCAATCCTCTCCTGGAGAAAGGCATCAGCACTTCTAACATGGAATTTATAGACTCAAAAGCCAAATGCAATACCGGGGACACTTTTATCTATGACCGGATGAGACCCAGAAGACCCTGTGGCAACTTCTGACCGACACAAGGAGGGACAGCCAAACGCACAACTGCATTTGGCTGCATCACATCATCTCTCCCGCTTTTCTTCCAAGTAACACAGAGCTGGCAAATCTGTGTGGTTCTATCAAGCCATCTCCTTGAATAAAAGCTGTCTTGTTTGAAGCACTCATTATTTGTGGAAGCTGAAACTCATGCATAAAGGGGAACTTCACACTAGGAGACTCTTTACAGGCAAAAAAGATCCCAGTTTTCTGCAAGAGTGCAGTTTAAAAGGGCCTGAGCTGAAGTCACTGACACACAGCAGTAACCCATCACCACTGATTTAAGGTGCATTTTTAAAGGGGTAACACAACTGCTGCACTAGAACCACCACCCAACAGACAATGTTCTGGTAAAGCTAGAAAATTAGTAAAGAAAACACGAAATACTGTTGTTGAAAGGAACCTGCTCAAACTATATCACTATTTTATACAAAGAAGTGGAATCTGGGCAGTGGAAGTTTTCAGATTGCCCAAGCATGATGGAGAAACACCCAGCCTCATTCCTAGCTCTGCTCAGTCTTCAAGAAAGTGCTATTAAAAACCACAAAAGTCTTGTGATTTGTGGAAGGACTTGCTTCCATGAACTCAAACCAGGACAGAAGATATCAGAAAGGTCTGCAGGACTGCAGTCCAAAAAAATTACAGCAGGAAGGTGACCTTCCCTCCAGAGCTGCTTTCCTTCTCCAAGTGGCCACTTCTACAGACCATCAGAAAAGCACAGTTTCATTCACTGCCCAAAACCAAACCAATACAGATGCGGTCAGAAAGTGTCAGAAAAGCACAGTTTCATTCACTACCGGTGTGAAACACCCCTGTGACTGCCACGGCACAACGCAGAGCCAGCACAGGCCCTGCACCACAGAACAGCCAGGGCAGTCTCACCAGCCCATCTCGGGCCCCTCTGTGGCAAAGCAACACCTGAGCTGCCTGGGGGGACTTGGTGCACCCTTCCATAGGGGCAGCAGCCCCTCCAACCTAAGAAGGGCTCCTTGCAAAACAGCCTTCTACAGGACTAAAACATACAGGAGAAACCGGCACAGGGAGCAGACCTCCACGCAGCTACTCCTGAACACAACGCAAGAGGAGAACCCTGCTAGTGCACGTGGGCATCTTCCTGCTCCAGCTACAAAGTCTGCCTGCCACAACCCAGCTGAAGAGATGCTGACAGCGCTGCAGTTTGCTCAGCCCACAGATGAAAGGCCCTGCCAGTCTTACACAGCACGGGATACTCTCACTGCTCTCAGTCACACAGAGAATGGCTTGGAGCATTTGCAAGTGAGCACAAAGACAAACACT
>NW_026913523.1:0-12385 GCF_034315485.1 Pezoporus occidentalis
TCCCACAGCAGAGAAACCAGCAGGAAAGCTAGTGCTGGGCCACTTCAGCACACAGGCTGCTTTGCAACGGTGTCACCATCATTGCAGTCTCTCCTCGGTTTCATACCTAAAAGTCCATTTGAATCCAAATTCTCAGCTGGTCTTTCAGCTGCAGGCAGCACAGTGAGTACAGCACGAACGTTTGGCTTCTGCTCCCACAGCAGAAGGGCCAGGATTGAAAGCTTGTGCTGGACCTGTTCAGCACACAATCACCTTTACATTGGTGCATCCATCGTTGCTTTCACTGCTCCCTTTCAAACAGGAAAAGCATTTGAATGGAATCAGTTCAGAGCCTGCTCTCTGCTGGCAGCAACACAGTCAGCACAGAAAGAACAGTGGCATCTGCTCCCACAGCAGAAGAACCAGCAGGGAAAGCTAGTGCTGGGCCTCTTCAGCACACAGGCTGCTTTGCAACGGTGTCACCATCATTGCAGTCTCTCCTCGGTTTCATACCTAAAAGCTCCCCCAGCAGAAGAGCCAGGATTGAAAGCTTGTGCTGGACCCGTTCAGCACACAATCACCTTTACATTGGTGCATCCATCGTTGCTTTCACTGCTCCCTTTCATACAGGAAAAGCATTTGAATGGAATCAGTTCAGAGCCTGCTCTCTGCTGGCAGCAACACAGTCAGCACAGAATGAACAGTGGCATCTGCTCCCACAGCAGAAGAACCAGCAGGGAAAGCTAGTGCTGGGCCTCTTCAGCACACAGGCTGCTTTGCAACGGTGTCACCATCATTGCAGTCTCTCCTCGGTTTCATACCTAAAAGTCCATTTGAATCCAAATTCTCAGCTGGTCTCTCTCAGCTGCAGGCAGCACAGTGAGTACAGCACGAACGTTTGGCTTCTGCTCCCACAGCAGAAGAGCCAGGATTGAAAGCTTGTGCTGGACCTGTTCAGCACACAATCACCTTTACATTGGTGCATCCATCGTTGCTTTCACTGCTCCCTTTCATACAGGAAAAGCATTTGAATGGAATCAGTTCAGAGCCTGCTCTCTGCTGGCAGCAACACAGTCAGCACAGAATGAACAGTGGCATCTGCTCCCACAGCAGAAGAACCAGCAGGGAAAGCTAGTGCTGGGCCTCTTCAGCACACAGGCTGCTTTGCAACGGTGTCACCATCATTGCAGTCTCTCCTCGGTTTCATACCTAAAAGTCCATTTGAATCCAAATTCTCAGCTGGTCTCTCTCAGCTGCAGGCAGCACAGTGAGTACAGCACGAACGTTTGGCTTCTGCTCCCACAGCAGAAGAGCCAGGATTGAAAGCTTGTGCTGGACCTGTTCAGCACACAATCACCTTTACATTGGTGCATCCATCGTTGCTTTCACTGCTCCCTTTCATACAGGAAAAGCATTTGAATGGAATCAGTTCAGAGCCTGCTCTCTGCTGGCAGCAACACAGTCAGCACAGAATGAACAGTGGCATCTGCTCCCACAGCAGAAGAACCAGCAGGGAAAGCTAGTGCTGGGCCTCTTCAGCACACAGGCTGCTTTGCAACGGTGTCACCATCATTGCAGTCTCTCCTCGGTTTCATACCTAAAAGTCCATTTGAATCCAAATTCTCAGCTGGTCTCTCTCAGCTGCAGGCAGCACAGTGAGTACAGCACGAACGTTTGGCTTCTGCTCCCACAGCAGAAGAGCCAGGATTGAAAGCTTGTGCTGGACCTGTTCAGCACACAATCACCTTTACATTGGTGCATCCATCGTTGCTTTCACTGCTCCCTTTCATACAGGAAAAGCATTTGAATGGAATCAGTTCAGAGCCTGCTCTCTGCTGGCAGCAACACAGTCAGCACAGAATGAACAGTGGCATCTGCTCCCACAGCAGAAGAACCAGCAGGGAAAGCTAGTGCTGGGCCTCTTCAGCACACAGGCTGCTTTGCAACGGTGTCACCATCATTGCAGTCTCTCCTCGGTTTCATACCTAAAAGTCCATTTGAATCCAAATTCTCAGCTGGTGGCTTCTGCTCCCCCAGCAGAAGAGCCAGGATTGAAAGCTTGTGCTGGACCCGTTCAGCACACAATCACCTTTACATTGGTGCATCCATCGTTGCTTTCACTGCTCCCTTTCATACAGGAAAAGCATTTGAATGGAATCAGTTCAGAGCCTGCTCTCTGCTGGCAGCAACACAGTCAGCACAGAATGAACAGTGGCATCTGCTCCCACAGCAGAAGAACCAGCAGGGAAAGCTAGTGCTGGGCCTCTTCAGCACACAGGCTGCTTTGCAACGGTGTCACCATCATTGCAGTCTCTCCTCGGTTTCATACCTAAAAGTCCATTTGAATCCAAATTCTCAGCTGGTCGCTCTCAGCTGCAGGCAGCACAGTGAGTACAGCACGAACGTTTGGCTTCTGCTCCCACAGCAGAAGAGCCAGGATTGAAAGCTTGTGCTGGACCTGTTCAGCACACAATGACCTTTACATTGGTGCATCCATCGTTGCTTTCACTGCTTTCATTGCTCCCTTTCATACAGGAAAAGCATTTGAATGGAATCAGTTCAGAGCCTGCTCTCTGCTGGCAGCAACACAGTCAGCACAGAATGAACAGTGGCATCTGCTCCCACAGCAGAAGAACCAGCAGGGAAAGCTAGTGCTGGGGCTCTTCAGCACACAGGCTGCTTTGCAACGGTGTCACCATCATTGCAGTCTCTCCTCGGTTTCATACCTAAAAGTCCATTTGAATCCAAATTCTCAGCTGGTCGCTCTCAGCTGCAGGCAGCACAGTGAGTACAGCACGAACGTTTGGCTTCTGCTCCCACAGCAGAAGAGCCAGGATTGAAAGCTTGTGCTGGACCTGTTCAGCACACAATCACCTTTACATTGGTGCATCCATCGTTGCTTTCACTGCTCCCTTTCATACAGGAAAAGCATTTGAATGGAATCAGTTCAGAGCCTGCTCTCTGCTGGCAGCAACACAGTCAGCACAGAATGAACAGTGGCATCTGCTCCCACAGCAGAAGAACCAGCAGGGAAAGCTAGTGCTGGGCCTCTTCAGCACACAGGCTGCTTTGCAACGGTGTCACCATCATTGCAGTCTCTCCTCGGTTTCATACCTAAAAGTCCATTTGAATCCAAATTCTCAGCTGGTCTCTCTCAGCTGCAGGCAGCACAGTGAGTACAGCACGAACGTTTGGCCTCTGCTCCCACAGCAGAAGAGCCAGGATTGAAAGCTTGTGCTGGACCTGTTCAGCACACAATCACCTTTACATTGGTGCATCCATCGTTGCTTTCACTGCTCCCTTTCATACAGGAAAAGCATTTGAAAGGAATCAGTTCAGAGCCTGCTCTCTGCTGGCAGCAACACAGTCAGCACAGAATGAACAGTGGCATCTGCTCCCACAGCAGAAGAACCAGCAGGGAAAGCTAGTGCTGGGCCACTTCAGCACACAGGCTGCTTTGCAACGGTGTCACCATCATTGCAGTCTCTCCTCGGTTTCATACCTAAAAGTCCATTTGAATCCAAATTCTCAGCTGGTCTCTCTCAGCTGCAGGCAGCACAGTGAGTACAGCACGAACGTTTGGCTTCTGCTCCCACAGCAGAAGAGCCAGGATTGAAAGCTTGTGCTGGACCTGTTCAGCACACAATCACCTTTACATTGGTGCATCCATCGTTGCTTTCACTGCTCCCTTTCATACAGGAAAAGCATTTGAAAGGAATCAGTTCAGAGCCTGCTCTCTGCTGGCAGCAACACAGTCAGCACAGAATGAACAGTGGCATCTGCTCCCACAGCAGAAGAACCAGCAGGGAAAGCTAGTGCTGGGCCTCTTCAGCACACAGGCTGCTTTGCAACGGTGTCACCATCATTGCAGTCTCTCCTCGGTTTCATACCTAAAAGTCCATTTGAATCCAAATTCTCAGCTGGTCGCTTTCAGCTGCCCAGCAGCACAGTGAGTACAGCACGAACGTTTGGCTTCTGCTCCCCCAGCAGAAGAGCCAGGATTGAAAGCTTGTGCTGGACCCGTTCAGCACACAATCACCTTTACATTGGTGCATCCATCGTTGCTTTCACTGCTCCCTTTCATACAGGAAAAGCATTTGAATGGAATCAGTTCAGAGCCTGCTCTCTGCTGGCAGCAACACAGTCAGCACAGAATGAACAGTGGCATCTGCTCCCACAGCAGAAGAACCAGCAGGGAAAGCTAGTGCTGGGCCTCTTCAGCACACAGGCTGCTTTGCAACGGTGTCACCATCATTGCAGTCTCTCCTCGGTTTCATACCTAAAAGTCCATTTGAATCCAAATTCTCAGCTGGTCGCTCTCAGCTGCAGGCAGCACAGTGAGTACAGCACGAACGTTTGGCTTCTGCTCCCACAGCAGAAGAGCCAGGATTGAAAGCTTGTGCTGGACCTGTTCAGCACACAATCACCTTTACATTGGTGCATCCATCGTTGCTTTCACTGCTCCCTTTCATACAGGAAAAGCATTTGAATGGAATCAGTTCAGAGCCTGCTCTCTGCTGGCAGCAACACAGTCAGCACAGAATGAACAGTGGCATCTGCTCCCACAGCAGAAGAACCAGCAGGGAAAGCTAGTGCTGGGCCACTTCAGCACACAGGCTGCTTTGCAACGGTGTCACCATCATTGCAGTCTCTCCTCGGTTTCATACCTAAAAGTCCATTTGAATCCAAATTCTCAGCTGGTCTCTCAGCTGCAGGCAGCACAGTGAGTACAGCACGAACGTTTGGCTTCTGCTCCCACAGCAGAAGAGCCAGGATTGAAAGCTTGTGCTGGACCTGTTCAGCACACAATCACCTTTACATTGGTGCATCCATCGTTGCTTTCACTGCTCCCTTTCATACAGGAAAAGCATTTGAATGGAATCAGTTCAGAGCCTGCTCTCTGCTGGCAGCAACACAGTCAGCACAGAATGAACAGTGGCATCTGCTCCCACAGCAGAAGAACCAGCAGGGAAAGCTAGTGCTGGGCCTCTTCAGCACACAGGCTGCTTTGCAACGGTGTCACCATCATTGCAGTCTCTCCTCGGTTTCATACCTAAAAGTCCATTTGAATCCAAATTCTCAGCTGGTCGCTCTCAGCTGCAGGCAGCACAGTGAGTACAGCACGAACGTTTGGCTTCTGCTCCCACAGCAGAAGAGCCAGGATTGAAAGCTTGTGCTGGACCTGTTCAGCACACAATCACCTTTACATTGGTGCATCCATCGTTGCTTTCACTGCTCCCTTTCATACAGGAAAAGCATTTGAATGGAATCAGTTCAGAGCCTGCTCTCTGCTGGCAGCAACACAGTCAGCGCAGAATGAACAGTGGCATCTGCTCCCACTGCAGAAGAACCAGCAGGGAAAGCTAGTGCTGGGGCTCTTCAGCACACAGGCTGCTTTGCAACGGTGTCACCATCATTGCAGTCTCTCCTCGGTTTCATACCTAAAAGTCCATTTGAATCCAAATTCTCAGCTGGTCGCTCTCAGCTGCAGGCAGCACAGTGAGTACAGCACGAACGTTTGGCTTCTGCTCCCACAGCAGAAGAGCCAGGATTGAAAGCTTGTGCTGGACCTGTTCAGCACACAATCACCTTTACATTGGTGCATCCATCGTTGCTTTCACTGCTCCCTTTCATACAGGAAAAGCATTTGAATGGAATCAGTTCAGAGCCTGCTCTCTGCTGGCAGCAACACAGTCAGCACAGAATGAACAGTGGCATCTGCTCCCACAGCAGAAGAACCAGCAGGGAAAGCTAGTGCTGGGCCTCTTCAGCACACAGGCTGCTTTGCAACGGTGTCACCATCATTGCAGTCTCTCCTCGGTTTCATACCTAAAAGTCCATTTGAATCCAAATTCTCAGCTGGTCGCTCTCAGCTGCAGGCAGCACAGTGAGTACAGCACGAACGTTTGGCTTCTGCTCCCACAGCAGAAGAGCCAGGATTGAAAGCTTGTGCTGGACCTGTTCAGCACACAATCACCTTTACATTGGTGCATCCATCGTTGCTTTCACTGCTCCCTTTCATACAGGAAAAGCATTTGAATGGAATCAGTTCAGAGCCTGCTCTCTGCTGGCAGCAACACAGTCAGCACAGAATGAACAGTGGCATCTGCTCCCACAGCAGAAGAACCAGCAGGGAAAGCTAGTGCTGGGCCTCTTCAGCACACAGGCTGCTTTGCAACGGTGTCACCATCATTGCAGTCTCTCCTCGGTTTCATACCTAAAAGTCCATTTGAATCCAAATTCTCAGCTGGTCTCTCTCAGCTGCAGGCAGCACAGTGAGTACAGCACGAACGTTTGGCTTCTGCTCCCACAGCAGAAGAGCCAGGATTGAAAGCTTGTGCTGGACCTGTTCAGCACACAATCACCTTTACATTGGTGCATCCATCGTTGCTTTCACTGCTCCCTTTCATACAGGAAAAGCATTTGAATGGAATCAGTTCAGAGCCTGCTCTCTGCTGGCAGCAACACAGTCAGCACAGAATGAACAGTGGCATCTGCTCCCACAGCAGAAGAACCAGCAGGGAAAGCTAGTGCTGGGCCTCTTCAGCACACAGGCTGCTTTGCAACGGTGTCACCATCATTGCAGTCTCTCCTCGGTTTCATACCTAAAAGTCCATTTGAATCCAAATTCTCAGCTGGTCGCTCTCAGCTGCAGGCAGCACAGTGAGTACAGCACGAACGTTTGGCTTCTGCTCCCACAGCAGAAGAGCCAGGATTGAAAGCTTGTGCTGGACCTGTTCAGCACACAATCACCTTTACATTGGTGCATCCATCGTTGCTTTCACTGCTCCCTTTCATACAGGAAAAGCATTTGAATGGAATCAGTTCAGAGCCTGCTCTCTGCTGGCAGCAACACAGTCAGCACAGAATGAACAGTGGCATCTGCTCCCACAGCAGAAGAACCAGCAGGGAAAGCTAGTGCTGGGCCTCTTCAGCACACAGGCTGCTTTGCAACGGTGTCACCATCATTGCAGTCTCTCCTCGGTTTCATACCTAAAAGTCCATTTGAATCCAAATTCTCAGCTGGTCGCTCTCAGCTGCAGGCAGCACAGTGAGTACAGCACGAACGTTTGGCTTCTGCTCCCACAGCAGAAGAGCCAGGATTGAAAGCTTGTGCTGGACCTGTTCAGCACACAATCACCTTTACATTGGTGCATCCATCGTTGCTTTCACTGCTCCCTTTCATACAGGAAAAGCATTTGAATGGAATCAGTTCAGAGCCTGCTCTCTGCTGGCAGCAACACAGTCAGCACAGAATGAACAGTGGCATCTGCTCCCACAGCAGAAGAACCAGCAGGGAAAGCTAGTGCTGGGCCACTTCAGCACACAGGCTGCTTTGCAACGGTGTCACCATCATTGCAGTCTCTCCTCGGTTTCATACCTAAAAGTCCATTTGAATCCAAATTCTCAGCTGGTCTCTCTCAGCTGCAGGCAGCACAGTGAGTACAGCACGAACGTTTGGCTTCTGCTCCCACAGCAGAAGAGCCAGGATTGAAAGCTTGTGCTGGACCTGTTCAGCACACAATCACCTTTACATTGGTGCATCCATCGTTGCTTTCACTGCTCCCTTTCATACAGGAAAAGCATTTGAAAGGAATCAGTTCAGAGCCTGCTCTCTGCTGGCAGCAACACAGTCAGCACAGAATGAACAGTGGCATCTGCTCCCACAGCAGAAGAACCAGCAGGGAAAGCTAGTGCTGGGCCTCTTCAGCACACAGGCTGCTTTGCAACGGTGTCACCATCATTGCAGTCTCTCCTCGGTTTCATACCTAAAAGTCCATTTGAATCCAAATTCTCAGCTGGTCGCTTTCAGCTGCCCAGCAGCACAGTGAGTACAGCAGGAACGTTTGGCTTCTGCTCCCACAGCAGAAGAGCCAGGATTGAAAGCTTGTGCTGGACCTGTTCAGCACACAATCACCTTTACATTGGTGCATCCATCGTTGCTTTCACTGCTCCCTTTCATACAGGAAAAGCATTTGAATGGAATCAGTTCAGAGCCTGCTCTCTGCTGGCAGCAACACAGTCAGCACAGAATGAACAGTGGCATCTGCTCCCACAGCAGAAGAACCAGCAGGGAAAGCTAGTGCTGGGCCTCTTCAGCACACAGGCTGCTTTGCAACGGTGTCACCATCATTGCAGTCTCTCCTCGGTTTCATACCTAAAAGTCCATTTGAATCCAAATTCTCAGCTGGTCGCTCTCAGCTGCAGGCAGCACAGTGAGTACAGCACGAACGTTTGGCTTCTGCTCCCACAGCAGAAGAGCCAGGATTGAAAGCTTGTGCTGGACCTGTTCAGCACACAATCACCTTTACATTGGTGCATCCATCGTTGCTTTCACTGCTCCCTTTCATACAGGAAAAGCATTTGAATGGAATCAGTTCAGAGCCTGCTCTCTGCTGGCAGCAACACAGTCAGCACAGAATGAACAGTGGCATCTGCTCCCACAGCAGAAGAACCAGCAGGGAAAGCTAGTGCTGGGCCTCTTCAGCACACAGGCTGCTTTGCAACGGTGTCACCATCATTGCAGTCTCTCCTCGGTTTCATACCTAAAAGTCCATTTGAATCCAAATTCTCAGCTGGTCGCTCTCAGCTGCAGGCAGCACAGTGAGTACAGCACGAACGTTTGGCTTCTGCTCCCACAGCAGAAGAGCCAGGATTGAAAGCTTGTGCTGGACCTGTTCAGCACACAATCACCTTTACATTGGTGCATCCATCGTTGCTTTCACTGCTCCCTTTCATACAGGAAAAGCATTTGAATGGAATCAGTTCAGAGCCTGCTCTCTGCTGGCAGCAACACAGTCAGCACAGAATGAACAGTGGCATCTGCTCCCACAGCAGAAGAACCAGCAGGGAAAGCTAGTGCTGGGCCTCTTCAGCACACAGGCTGCTTTGCAACGGTGTCACCATCATTGCAGTCTCTCCTCGGTTTCATACCTAAAAGTCCATTTGAATCCAAATTCTCAGCTGGTCGCTCTCTCAGCTGCAGGCAGCACAGTGAGTACAGCACGAACGTTTGGCTTCTGCTCCCCAGCAGACAGCAGAAGAGCCAGGATTGAAAGCTTGTGCTGGACCTGTTCAGCACACAATCACCTTTACATTGGTGCATCCATCGTTGCTTTCACTGCTCCCTTTCATACAGGAAAAGCATTTGAATGGAATCAGTTCAGAGCCTGCTCTCTGCTGGCAGCAACACAGTCAGCACAGAATGAACAGTGGCATCTGCTCCCACAGCAGAAGAACCAGCAGGGAAAGCTAGTGCTGGGCCTCTTCAGCACACAGGCTGCTTTGCAACGGTGTCACCATCATTGCAGTCTCTCCTCGGTTTCATACCTAAAAGTCCATTTGAATCCAAATTCTCAGCTGGTCGCTCTCAGCTGCAGGCAGCACAGTGAGTACAGCACGAACGTTTGGCTTCTGCTCCCACAGCAGAAGAGCCAGGATTGAAAGCTTGTGCTGGACCTGTTCAGCACACAATCACCTTTACATTGGTGCATCCATCGTTGCTTTCACTGCTCCCTTTCATACAGGAAAAGCATTTGAATGGAATCAGTTCAGAGCCTGCTCTCTGCTGGCAGCAACACAGTCAGCACAGAATGAACAGTGGCATCTGCTCCCACAGCAGAAGAACCAGCAGGGAAAGCTAGTGCTGGGCCTCTTCAGCACACAGGCTGCTTTGCAACGGTGTCACCATCATTGCAGTCTCTCCTCGGTTTCATACCTAAAAGTCCATTTGAATCCAAATTCTCAGCTGGTCTCTCTCAGCTGCAGGCAGCACAGTGAGTACAGCACGAACGTTGGGCTTCTGCTCCCACAGCAGAAGAGCCAGGATTGAAAGCTTGTGCTGGACCTGTTCAGCACACAATCACCTTTACATTGGTGCATCCATCGTTGCTTTCACTGCTCCCTTTCATACAGGAAAAGCATTTGAAAGGAATCAGTTCAGAGCCTGCTCTCTGCTGGCAGCAACACAGTCAGCACAGAATGAACAGTGGCATCTGCTCCCACAGCAGAAGAAC
The DNA here is from genome assembly GCF_034315485.1 of Pezoporus occidentalis. Taxonomy (NCBI): domain Eukaryota; kingdom Metazoa; phylum Chordata; class Aves; order Psittaciformes; family Psittacidae; genus Pezoporus; species Pezoporus occidentalis. The sequence continues at coordinate 9,996 of NW_026913523.1, forward strand.
CAGCAGGGAAAGCTAGTGCTGGGCCTCTTCAGCACACAGGCTGCTTTGCAACGGTGTCACCATCATTGCAGTCTCTCCTCGGTTTCATACCTAAAAGTCCATTTGAATCCAAATTCTCAGCTGGTCTCTCTCAGCTGCAGGCAGCACAGTGAGTACAGCACGAACGTTTGGCTTCTGCTCCCACAGCAGAAGAGCCAGGATTGAAAGCTTGTGCTGGACCTGTTCAGCACACAATCACCTTTACATTGGTGCATCCATCGTTGCTTTCACTGCTCCCTTTCATACAGGAAAAGCATTTGAAAGGAATCAGTTCAGAGCCTGCTCTCTGCTGGCAGCAACACAGTCAGCACAGAATGAACAGTGGCATCTGCTCCCACAGCAGAAGAACCAGCAGGGAAAGCTAGTGCTGGGCCTCTTCAGCACACAGGCTGCTTTGCAACGGTGTCACCATCATTGCAGTCTCTCCTCGGTTTCATACCTAAAAGTCCATTTGAATCCAAATTCTCAGCTCAGCTGGTCGCTTTCAGCTGCCCAGCAGCACAGTGAGTACAGCAGGAACGTTTGGCTTCTGCTCCCCCAGCAGAAGAGCCAGGATTGAAAGCTTGTGCTGGACCCGTTCAGCACACAATCACCTTTACATTGGTGCATCCATCGTTGCTTTCACTGCTCCCTTTCATACAGGAAAAGCATTTGAATGGAATCAGTTCAGAGCCTGCTCTCTGCTGGCAGCAACACAGTCAGCGCAGAATGAACAGTGGCATCTGCTCCCACTGCAGAAGAACCAGCAGGGAAAGCTAGTGCTGGGGCTCTTCATCTGCTCCCACAGCAGAAGAACCAGCAGGGAAAGCTAGTGCTGGGCCTCTTCAGCACACAGGCTGCTTTGCAACGGTGTCACCATCATTGCAGTCTCTCCTCGGTTTCATACCTAAAAGTCCATTTGAATCCAAATTCTCAGCTGGTCGCTTTCAGCTGCCCAGCAGCACAGTGAGTACAGCACGAACGTTTGGCTTCTGCTCCCACAGCAGAAGAGCCAGGATTGAAAGCTTGTGCTGGACCTGTTCAGCACACAATCACCTTTACATTGGTGCATCCATCGTTGCTTTCACTGCTCCCTTTCATACAGGAAAAGCATTTGAATGGAATCAGTTCAGAGCCTGCTCTCTGCTGGCAGCAACACAGTCAGCGCAGAATGAACAGTGGCATCTGCTCCCACTGCAGAAGAACCAGCAGGGAAAGCTAGTGCTGGGGCTCTTCAGCACACAGGCTGCTTTGCAACGGTGTCACCATCATTGCAGTCTCTCCTCGGTTTCATACCTAAAACTCCATTTGAATCCAAATTCTCAGCTGGTCTCTCTCAGCTGCAGGCAGCACAGTGAGTACAGCACGAACGTTTGGCTTCTGCTCCCACAGCAGAAGAGCCAGGATTGAAAGCTTGTGCTGGACCTGTTCAGCACACAATCACCTTTACATTGGTGCATCCATCGTTGCTTTCACTGCTCCCTTTCATACAGGAAAAGCATTTGAATGGAATCAGTTCAGAGCCTGCTCTCTGCTGGCAGCAACACAGTCAGCACAGAATGAACAGTGGCATCTGCTCCCACAGCAGAAGAACCAGCAGGGAAAGCTAGTGCTGGGCCTCTTCAGCACACAGGCTGCTTTGCAACGGTGTCACCATCATTGCAGTCTCTCCTCGGTTTCATACCTAAAAGTCCATTTGAATCCAAATTCTCAGCTGGTCTCTCTCAGCTGCAGGCAGCACAGTGAGTACAGCACGAACGTTTGGCTTCTGCTCCCACAGCAGAAGAGCCAGGATTGAAAGCTTGTGCTGGACCTGTTCAGCACACAATCACCTTTACATTGGTGCATCCATCGTTGCTTTCACTGCTCCCTTTCATACAGGAAAAGCATTTGAATGGAATCAGTTCAGAGCCTGCTCTCTGCTGGCAGCAACACAGTCAGCACAGAATGAACAGTGGCATCTGCTCCCACAGCAGAAGAACCAGCAGGGAAAGCTAGTGCTGGGCCTCTTCAGCACACAGGCTGCTTTGCAACGGTGTCACCATCATTGCAGTCTCTCCTCGGTTTCATACCTAAAAGTCCATTTGAATCCAAATTCTCAGCTGGTCGCTCTCAGCTGCAGGCAGCACAGTGAGTACAGCACGAACGTTTGGCTTCTGCTCCCACAGCAGAAGAGCCAGGATTGAAAGCTTGTGCTGGACCTGTTCAGCACACAATCACCTTTACATTGGTGCATCCATCGTTGCTTTCACTGCTCCCTTTCATACAGGAAAAGCATTTGAATGGAATCAGTTCAGAGCCTGCTCTCTGCTGGCAGCAACACAGTCAGCGCAGAATGAACAGTGGCATCTGCTCCCACTGCAGAAGAACCA
>NW_026913524.1:0-11455 GCF_034315485.1 Pezoporus occidentalis
GCGCTGACTGTGTTCCTGCCAGCAGAGAGCAGGCTCTGAACTGATTCCATTCAAATGCTTTTCCTGTATGAAAGGGAGCAGTGAAAGCAACGATGGATGCACCAATGTAAAGGTGATTGTGTGCTGAACAGGTCCAGCACCAGCTTTCAATCCTGACACTTCTGCTGTGGGAGCAGAGGCCAAACGTTCGTGCTGTACTCACTGTGCTGCCTGCAGCTGAGAGCGACCAGCTGAGAATTTGGATTCAAATGGACTTTTAGGTATGAAACCGAGGAGAGACTGCAATGAGGGTGACACCGTTGCAAAGCAGCCTGTGTGCTGAAGAGGCCCAGCACTAGCTTTCCCTGCTGGTTCTTCTGCTGTGGGAGCAGATGCCACTGCTCATTCTGCGCTGACTGTGTTGCTGCGTAGCAGAGAGCAGGCTCTGGACTGATTCCATTCAAATGCTTTTCCTGTATGAAAGGGAGCAGTGAAAGCAACGATGGATGCACCGATGTAAAAGTGACTGTGTGCTGAACAGGTCCAACACCAGCTTTCCCTCCTGGCTCTTCTGCTGTGGGAGCAGAGGCCAAACGTTCGTGCTGTACTCACTGGGCTGCTGCAGCTGAAAGCGACCAGCTGAGAATTTGGATTCAAATGGACTTTTAGGTATGAAACCGAGGAGAGACTGCAATGATGGTGACACCGTTGCAAAGCAGCCTGTGTGCTGAAGAGGCCCAGCACTAGCTTTCCCTGCTGGTTCTTCTGCTGTGGGAGCAGATGCCACTGTTCTTTCTGTGCTGACTGTGTTGCTGCCAGCAGAGTGCAGGCTCTGAACTGATTCCATTCAAATGCTTTTCCTGTATGAAAGGGAGCAGTGAAAGCAACGATGGATGCACCAATGTAAAGGTGATTGTGTGCTGAACAGGTCCAGCAGAAGCTTTCAATCCTGACACTTCTGCTGTCGGAGCAGAAGCCAAACGTTCGTGCTGTACTCACTGGGCTGCTGGGCAGCTGAAAGCGACCAGCTGAGAATTTGGATTCAAATGGACTTTTAGGTATGAAACCGAGGAGAGACTGCAATGATGGTGACACCGTTGCAAAGCAGCCTGTGTGCTGAGAGGCCCAGCACTAGCTTTCCCTGCTGGTTCTTCTGCTGTGGGAGCAGATGCCACTGTTCATTCTGTGCTGACTGTGTTGCTGCGCAGCAGAGAGCAGGCTCTGAACTGATTCCATTCAAATGCTTTTCCTGTATGAAAGGGAGCAGTGAAAGCAACGATGGATGCACCGATGTAAAAGTGACTGTGTTCTGAACAGGTCCAACACCAGCTTTCCCTCCTGGCTCTTCTGCTGTGGGAGCAGAGGCCAAACGTTCGTGCTGTACTCACTGGGCTGCTGGGCAGCTGAAAGCGACCAGCTGAGAATTTGAATTCAAATGGACTTTTAGGTATGAAACCGAGGAGAGACTGCAATGATGGTGACACAGTTGCAAAGCAGCCTGTGTGCTGAAGAGGCCCAGCACTAGCTTTCCCTGCTGGTTCTTCTGCTGTGGGAGCAGATGCCACTGTTCTTTCTGTGCTGACTGCGTTGCTGCCAGCAGAGAGCAGGGTCTGAACTGATTCCATTCAAATGCTTTTCCTGTATGAAAGTGAGCAGTGAAAGCAACGATGGATGCACCAATGTAAAGGTGATTGTGTGCTGAACAGGTCCAGCACCAGCTTTCAATCCTGACACTTCTGCTGTGGGAGCAGAGGCCAAACGTTCGTGCTGTACTCACTGTGCTGCCTGCAGCTGAGAGCGACCAGCTGAGAATTTGGATTCAAATGGAGTTTTAGGTATGAAACCGAGGAGAGACTGCAATGATGGTGACACCATTGCAAAGCAGCCTGTGTGCTGAAGAGGCCCAGCACTATCTTTCCCTGCTGGTTCTTCTGCTGAGGGAGCAGATGCCACTGTTCATTCTGTGCTGACTGTGTTGCTGCGCAGCAGAGAGCCGGCTCTGAACTGATTCCATTCAAATGCTTTTCCTGTATGAAAGGGAGCAGTGAAAGCAACGATGGATGCACCGATGTAAAAGTGACTGTGTTCTGAACAGGTCCAACACCAGCTTTCCCTCCTGGCTCTTCTGCTGTGGCAGCAGAGGCCAAACGTTCGTGCTGTACTCACTGTGCTGCCTGCAGCTGAGAGCGACCAGCTGAGAATTTGGATTCAAATGGACTTTTAGGTATGAAACCGAGGAGAGACTGCAATGATGGTGACACCGTTGCAAAGCAGCCTGTGTGCTGAAGAGGCCCAGCACTAGCTTTCCCTGCTGGTTCTTCTGCTGTGGGAGCAGATGCCACTGTTCTTTCTGTGCTGACTGTGTTGCTGCCAGCAGAGAGCAGGCTCTGAACTGATTCCATTCAAATGCTTTTCCTGTATGAAAGGGAGCAGTGAAAGCAACGATGGATGCACCAATGTAAAGGTGATTGTGTGCTGAACAGGTCCAGCACCAGCTTTCAATCCTGACACTTCTGCTGTGGGAGCAGAGGCCAAACGTTCGTGCTGTACTCACTGTGCTGCCTGCAGCTGAGAGCGACCAGCTGAGAATCGTGCTGTACTCACTGTGCTGCCTGCAGCTGAGAGCGACCAGCTGAGAATTTGGATTCAAATGGACTTTTAGGTATGAAACCGAGGAGAGACTGCAATGAGGGTGACACCGTTGCAAAGCAGCCTGTGTGCTGAAGAGGCCCAGCACTAGCATTCCCTGCTGGTTCTTCTGCTGTGGGAGCAGATGCCACTGCTCATTCTGCGCTGACTGTGTTGCTGCGTAGCAGAGAGCAGGCTCTGGACTGATTCCATTCAAATGCTTTTCCTGTATGAAAGGGAGCAGTGAAAGCAACGATGGATGCACCGATGTAAAAGTGACTGTGTGCTGAACAGGTCCAACACCAGCTTTCCCTCCTGGCTCTTCTGCTGTGGGAGCAGAGGCCAAACGTTCGTGCTGTACTCACTGGGCTGCTGGGCAGCTGAAAGCGACCAGCTGAGAATTTGGATTCAAATGGACTTTTAGGTATGAAACCGAGGAGAGACTGCAATGATGGTGACATCGTTGCAAAGCAGCCTGTTTGCTGAAGAGGCCCAGCACTAGCTTTCCCTGCTGGTTCTTCTGCTGTGGGAGCAGATGCCACTGTTCTTTCTGTGCTGACTGTGTTGCTGCCAGCAGAGAGCAGGCTCTGAACTGATTCCATTCAAATGCTTTTCCTGTATGAAAGGGAGCAGTGAAAGCAACGATGGATGCACCAATGTAAAGGTGATTGTGTGCTGAACAGGTCCAGCAGAAGCTTTCAATCCTGACACTTCTGCTGTGGGAGCAGAAGCCAAACGTTCGTGCTGTACTCACTGGGCTGCTGGGCAGCTGAAAGCGACCAGCTGAGAATTTGGATTCAAATGGAGTTTTAGGTATGAAACCGAGGAGAGACTGCAATGATGGTGACACCGTTGCAAAGCAGCCTGTGTGCTGAAGAGGCCCAGCACTAGCTTTCCCTGCTGGTTCTTCTGCTGTGGGAGCAGATGCCACTGTTCATTCTGTGCTGACTGTGTTGCTGCGCAGCAGAGAGCAGGCTCTGGACTGATTCCATTCAAATGCTTTTCCTGTATGAAAGGGAGCAGTGAAAGCAACGATGGATGCACCAATGTAAAGGTGATTGTGTGCTGAACAGGTCCAGCACAAGCTTTCAATCCTGGCTCTTCTGCTGTGGGAGCAGAAGCCAAACGTTCGTGCTGTACTCACTGGGCTGCTGGGCAGCTGAAAGCGACCAGCTGAGAATTTGGATTCAAATGGACTTTTAGGTATGAAACCGAGTAGAGACTGCAATGATGGTGACACCGTTGCAAAGCAGCCTGTGTGCTGAAGAGGCCCAGCACCAGCTTTCCCTGCTGGTTCTTCTGCTGTGGGAGCAGATGCCACCGTTCTGTCTGTGCTGACTGTGTTCCTGCCAGCAGAGAGCAGGCTCTGAACTGATTCCATTCAAATGCTTTTCCTGTATGAAAGGGAGCAGTGAAAGCAACGATGGATGCACCAATGTAAAGGTGATTGTGTGCTGAACAGGTCCAGCACCAGCTTTCAATCCTGACACTTCTGCTGTGGGAGCAGAGGCCAAACGTTCGTGCTGTACTCACTGTGCTGCCTGCAGCTGAGAGCGACCAGCTGAGAATTTGGATTCAAATGGACTTTTAGGTATGAAACCGAGGAGAGACTGCAATGAGGGTGACACCGTTGCAAAGCAGCCTGTGTGCTGAAGAGGCCCAGCACTAGCTTTCCCTGCTGGTTCTTCTGCTGTGGGAGCAGATGCCACTGCTCATTCTGCGCTGACTGTGTTGCTGCGTAGCAGAGAGCAGGCTCTGGACTGATTCCATTCAAATGCTTTTCCTGTATGAAAGGGAGCAGTGAAAGCAACGATGGATGCACCGATGTAAAAGTGACTGTGTGCTGAACAGGTCCAACACCAGCTTTCCCTCCTGGCTCTTCTGCTGTGGGAGCAGAGGCCAAACGTTCGTGCTGTACTCACTGGGCTGCTGGGCAGCTGAAAGCGACCAGCTGAGAATTTGGATTCAAATGGACTTTTAGGTATGAAACCGAGGAGAGACTGCAATGATGGTGACACCGTTGCAAAGCAGCCTGTGTGCTGAAGAGGCCCAGCACTAGCTTTCCCTGCTGGTTCTTCTGCTGTGGGAGCAGATGCCACTGTTCTTTCTGTGCTGACTGTGTTGCTGCCAGCAGAGAGCAGGCTCTGAACTGATTCCATTCAAATGCTTTTCCTGTATGAAAGGGAGCAGTGAAAGCAACGATGGATGCACCAATGTAAAGGTGATTGTGTGCTGAACAGGTCCAGCAGAAGCTTTCAATCCTGACACTTCTGCTGTCGGAGCAGAAGCCAAACGTTCGTGCTGTACTCACTGGGCTGCTGGGCAGCTGAAAGCGACCAGCTGAGAATTTGGATTCAAATGGACTTTTAGGTATGAAACCGAGGAGAGACTGCAATGATGGTGACACCGTTGCAAAGCAGCCTGTGTGCTGAAGAGGCCCAGCACTAGCTTTCCCTGCTGGTTCTTCTGCTGTGGGAGCAGATGCCACTGTTCATTCTGTGCTGACTGTGTTGCTGCGCAGCAGAGAGCAGGCTCTGAACTGATTCCATTCAAATGCTTTTCCTGTATGAAAGGGAGCAGTGAAAGCAACGATGGATGCACCGATGTAAAAGTGACTGTGTGCTGAACAGGTCCAGCACCAGCTTTCCCTCCTGGCTCTTCTGCTGTGGGAGCAGAGGCCAAACGTTCGTGCTGTACTCACTGGGCTGCTGGGCAGCTGAAAGCGACCAGCTGAGAATTTGGATTCAAATGGACTTTTAGGTATGAAACCGAGGAGAGACTGCAATGATGGTGACACCGTTGCAAAGCAGCCTGTGTGCTGAAGAGGCCCAGCACTAGCTTTCCCTGCTGGTTCTTCTGCTGTGGGAGCAGATGCCACTGTTCTTTCTGTGCTGACTGTGTTGCTGCCAGCAGAGAGCAGGCTCTGAACTGATTCCATTCAAATGCTTTTCCTGTATGAAAGGGAGCAGTGAAAGCAACGATGGATGCACCAATGTAAAGGTGATTGTGTGCTGAACAGGTCCAGCACCAGCTTTCAATCCTGACACTTCTGCTGTGGGAGCAGAGGCCAAACGTTCGTGCTGTACTCACTGTGCTGCCTGCAGCTGAGAGCGACCAGCTGAGAATTTGGATTCAAATGGACTTTTAGGTATGAAACCGAGGAGAGACTGCAATGATGGTGACACCATTGCAAAGCAGCCTGTGTGCTGAAGAGGCCCAGCACTAGCTTTCCCTGCTGGTTCTTCTGCTGTGGGAGCAGATGCCACTGTTCATTCTGTGCTGACTGTGTTGCTGCGCAGCAGAGAGCAGGCTCTGAACTGATTCCATTCAAATGCTTTTCCTGTATGAAAGGGAGCAGTGAAAGCAACGATGGATGCACCGATGTAAAAGTGACTGTGTGCTGAACAGGTCCAACACCAGCTTTCCCTCCTGGCTCTTCTGCTGTGGGAGCAGAGGCCAAACGTTCGTGCTGTACTCACTGTGCTGCCTGCAGCTGAGAGCGACCAGCTGAGAATTTGGATTCAAATGGACTTTTAGGTATGAAACCGAGGAGAGACTGCAATGATGGTGACACCGTTGCAAAGCAGCCTGTGTGCTGAAGAGGCCCAGCACTAGCTTTCCCTGCTGGTTCTTCTGCTGTGGGAGCAGATGCCACTGTTCTTTCTGTGCTGACTGTGTTGCTGCCAGCAGAGAGCAGGCTCTGAACTGATTCCATTCAAATGCTTTTCCTGTATGAAAGGGAGCAGTGAAAGCAACGATGGATGCACCAATGTAAAGGTGATTGTGTGCTGAACAGGTCCAGCACCAGCTTTCAATCCTGACTCTTCTGCTGTGGGAGCAGAGGCCAAACGTTCGTGCTGTACTCACTGTGCTGCCTGCAGCTGAGAGCGACCAGCTGAGAATTTGGATTCAAATGGACTTTTAGGTATGAAACCGAGGAGAGACTGCAATGAGGGTGACACCGTTGCAAAGCAGCCTGTGTGCTGAAGAGGCCCAGCACTAGCTTTCCCTGCTGGTTCTTCTGCTGTGGGAGCAGATGCCACTGCTCATTCTGCGCTGACTGTGTTGCTGCGTAGCAGAGAGCAGGCTCTGGACTGATTCCATTCAAATGCTTTTCCTGTATGAAAGGGAGCAGTGAAAGCAACGATGGATGCACCGATGTAAAAGTGACTGTGTGCTGAACAGGTCCAACACCAGCTTTCCCTCCTGGCTCTTCTGCTGTGGGAGCAGAGGCCAAACGTTCGTGCTGTACTCACTGGGCTGCTGGGCAGCTGAAAGCGACCAGCTGAGAATTTGGATTCAAATGGACTTTTAGGTATGAAACCGAGGAGAGACTGCAATGATGGTGACACCGTTGCAAAGCAGCCTGTGTGCTGAAGAGGCCCAGCACTAGCTTTCCCTGCTGGTTCTTCTGCTGTGGGAGCAGATGCCACTGTTCTTTCTGTGCTGACTGTGTTGCTGCCAGCAGAGAGCAGGCTCTGAACTGATTCCATTCAAATGCTTTTCCTGTATGAAAGGGAGCAGTGAAAGCAACGATGGATGCACCAATGTAAAGGTGATTGTGTGCTGAACAGGTCCAGCAGAAGCTTTCAATCCTGGCTCTTCTGCTGTGGGAGCAGAAGCCAAACGTTCGTGCTGTACTCACTGGGCTGCTGGGCAGCTGAAAGCGACCAGCTGAGAATTTGGATTCAAATGGAGTTTTAGGTATGAAACCGAGGAGAGACTGCAATGATGGTGACACCGTTGCAAAGCAGCCTGTGTGCTGAAGAGGCCCAGCACTAGCTTTCCCTGCTGGTTCTTCTGCTGAGGGAGCAGATGCCACTGTTCATTCTGTGCTGACTGTGTTGCTGCGCAGCAGAGAGCAGGCTCTGGACTGATTCCATTCAAATGCTTTTCCTGTATGAAAGGGAGCAGTGAAAGCAACGATGGATGCACCGATGTAAAAGTGACTGTGTTCTGAACAGGTCCAACACCAGCTTTCCCTCCTGGCTCTTCTGCTGCGGGAGCAGAGGCCAAACGTTCGTGCTGTACTCACTGTGCTGCCTGCAGCTGAGAGCGACCAGCTGAGAATTTGGATTCAAATGGACTTTTAGGTATGAAACCGAGGAGAGACTGCAATGATGGTGACACCGTTGCAAAGCAGCCTGTGTGCTGAAGAGGCCCAGCACTAGCTTTCCCTGCTGGTTCTTCTGCTGTGGGAGCAGATGCCACTGTTCATTCTGTGCTGACTGTGTTGCTGCGCAGCAGAGAGCAGGCTCTGGACTGATTCCATTCAAATGATTTTCCTGTATGAAAGGGAGCAGTGAAAGCAACGATGGATGCACCGATGTAAAGGTGATTGTGTGCTGAACAGGTCCAGCAACAGCTTTCAATCCTGACACTTCTGCTGTGGGAGCAGAAGCCAAACGTTCGTGCTGTACTCACTGTGCTGCCTGCAGCTGAGAGCGACCAGCTGAGAATTTGGATTCAAATGGACTTTTAGGTATGAAACCGAGGAGAGACTGCAATGATGGTGACACCGTTGCAAAGCAGCCTGTGTGCTGAAGAGGCCCAGCACTAGCTTTCCCTGCTGGTTCTTCTGCTGTGGGAGCAGATGCCACTGTTCATTCTGTGGTGACTGTGTTGCTGTGCAGCAGAGAGCAGGCTCTGAACTGATTCCATTCAAATGCTTTTCCTGTATGAAAGGGAGCAGTGAAAGCAACGATGGATGCACCAATGTAAAGGTGATTGTGTGCTGAACAGGTCCAGCACCAGCTTTCCCTTCTGGCTCTTCTGCTGTGGGAGCAGAAGCCAAACGTTCGTGCTGTACTCACTGGGCTGCTGGGCAGCTGAAAGCGACCAGCTGAGAATTTGGATTCAAATGGACTTTTAGGTATGAAACTGAGGAGAGACTGCAATGATGGTGACACCGTTGCAAAGCAGCCTGTGTGCTGAAGAGGCCCAGCACCAGCTTTCCCTGCTGGTTCTTCTGCTGTGGGAGCAGATGCCACTGTTCTTTCTGTGCTGACTGTGTTGCTGCCAGCAGAGAGCAGGCTCTGAACTGATTCCATTCAAATGCTTTTCCTGTATGAAAGGGAGCAGTGAAAGCAACGATGGATGCACCAATGAAATGGTGATTCTGTGCTGAACAGGTCCAGCACCAGCTTTCCCTCCTGGCTCTTCTGCTGTGGGAGCAGAGGCCAAACGTTCGTGCTGTGCTCACTGTGCTGCCTGCAGCTGAGAGCGACCAGCTGAGAATTTGGATTCAAATGGACTTTTAGGTATGAAACCGAGGAGAGACTGCAATGATGGTGACACCGTTGCAAAGCAGCCTGTGTGCTGAAGAGGCCCAGCACTAGCTTTCCCTGCTGGTTCTTCTGCTGTGGGAGCAGATGCCACTGTTCTTTCTGTGCTGACTGTTTTGCTGCGCAGCAGAGAGCAGGCGCTGAACTGATTCCATTCAAATGATTTTCCTGTATGAAAGGGAGCAGTGAAAGCAACGATGGATGCACCAATGTAAAGGTGATTGTGTGCTGAACAGGTCCAGCACCAGCTTTCCCTCCTGGCTCTTCTGCTGCGGGAGCAGAGGCCAAACGTTTGTGCTGTACTCACTGTGCTGCCTGCAGCTGAGAGCGACCAGCTGAGAATTTGGATTCAAATGGACTTTTAGGTATGAAACCGAGGAGAGACTGCAATGATGGTGACACCGTTGCAAAGCAGCCTGTGTGCTGAAGAGGCCCAGCACTAGCTTTCCCTGCTGGTTCTTCTGCTGTGGGAGCAGATGCCACTGTTCATTCTGCGCTGACTGTGTTGCTGCGCAGCAGAGAGCAGGCTCTGGACTGATTCCATTCAAATGCTTTTCCTGTATGAAAGGGAGCAGTGAAAGCAACGATGGATGCACCAATGTAAAGGTGATTGTGTGCTGAACAGGTCCAGCACCAGCTTTCAATCCTGGCTCTTCTGCTGTGGGAGCAGAGGCCAAACGTTCGTGCTGTACTCACTGGGCTGCTGGGCAGCTGAAAGCGACCAGCTGAGAATTTGGATTCAAATGGACTTTTAGGTATGAAACCGAGGAGAGACTGCAATGATGGTGACACCGTTGCAAAGCAGCCTGTGTGCTGAAGAGGCCCAGCACTAGCTTTCCCTGCTGGTTCTTCTGCTGTGGGAGCAGATGCCACTCTACTTTCTGTGCTGACTGTGTTGCTGCCGGCAGAGTGCAGGCTCTGAACTGATTCCATTCAAATGCTTTTCCTGTATGAAAGGGAGCAGTGAAAGCAACGATGGATGCACCAATGTAAAGGTGATTGTGTGCTGAACAGGTCCAGCACCAGCTTTCAATCCTGACACTTCTGCTGTGGGAGCAGAGGCCAAACGTTCGTGCTGTACTCACTGTGCTGCCTGCAGCTGAGAGCGACCAGCTGAGAATTTGGATTCAAATGGAGTTTTAGGTATGAAACCGAGGAGAGACTGCAATGATGGTGACACCGTTGCAAAGCAGCCTGTGTGCTGAAGAGGCCCAGCACTAGCTTTCCCTGCTGGTTCTTCTGCTGTGGGAGCAGATGCCACTGTTCATTCTGCGCTGACTGTGTTGCTGCGCAGCAGAGAGCAGGCTCTGGACTGATTCCATTCAAATGCTTTTCCTGTATGAAAGGGAGCAGTGAAAGCAACGATGGATGCACCAATGTAAAGGTGATTGTGTGCTGAACAGGTCCAGCACCAGCTTTCAATCCTGGCTCTTCTGCTGTGGGAGCAGAGGCCAAACGTTCGTGCTGTACTCACTGGGCTGCTGGGCAGCTGAAAGCGACCAGCTGAGAATTTGGATTCAAATGGACTTTTAGGTATGAAACCGAGGAGAGACTGCAATGATGGTGACACCGTTGCAAAGCAGCCTGTGTGCTGAAGAGGCCCAGCACCAGCTTTCCCTGCTGGTTCTTCTGCTGTGGGAGCAGATGCCACTCTACTTTCTGTGCTGACTGTGTTGCTGCCGGCAGAGTGCAGGCTCTGAACTGATTCCATTCAAATGCTTTTCCTGTATGAAAGGGAGCAGTGAAAGCAACGATGGATGCACCAATGTAAAGGTGATTGTGTGCTGAACAGGTCCAGCACCAGCTTTCAATCCTGACACTTCTGCTGTGGGAGCAGAGGCCAAACGTTCGTGCTGTACTCACTGTGCTGCCTGCAGCTGAGAGCGACCAGCTGAGAATTTGGATTCAAATGGACTTTTAGGTATGAAACCGAGGAGAGACTGCAATGATGGTGACACCATTGCAAAGCAGCCTGTGTGCTGAAGAGGCCCAGCACCAGCTTTCCCTGCTGGTTCTTCTGCTGTGGGAGCAGATGCCACTGTTCTTTCTGTGCTGACTGTGTTGCTGCCAGCAGAGAGCAGGCTCTGAACTGATTCCATTCAAATGCTTTTCCTGTATGAAAGGGAGCAGTGAAAGCAACGATGGATGTACCAATGTAAAGGTGATTGTGTGCTGAACAGGTCCAGCACCAGCTTTCCCTCTCCTGGCTCTTCTGCTGTGGGAGCAGAGGCCAAACGTTCGTGCTGTACTCACTGGGCTGCTGGGCAGCTGAAAGCGACCAGCTGAGAATTTGGATTCAAATGGACTTTTAGGTATGAAACTGAGGAGAGACTGCAATGATGGTGACACCGTTGCAAAGCAGCCTGTGTGCTGAAGAGGCCCAGCACCAGCTTTCCCTGCTGGTTCTTCTGCTGTGGGAGCAGATGCCACTGTTCTTTCTGTGCTGACTGTGTTGCTGCCAGCAGAGAGCAGGCTCTGAACTGATTCCATTCAAATGCTTTTCCTGTATGAAAGGGAGCAGTGAAAGCAACGATGGATGCACCAATGAAATGGTGATTCTGTGC
>NW_026913525.1:0-6207 GCF_034315485.1 Pezoporus occidentalis
TCTAGCACTTTTGCCCAGGTTGAATGCAATTCCTCTTTCCTTTGCATTTCATGCATTTGGCGAACCTTGTCTGAAATGGGAAACTAGACAGAAAAGCAAAGTCAGGGAGTAATCGTTCTCGTCTCCAGGGCTCGCTACACCTACCCACCAAGCAAGATGGCAGAGCAAACCCTCCCTGCTCTGCCTCAGCACCTTCCCTCTCCCCAGCATGGGTGCAAGAGGCCACAGTGGGACTTCAACTAGAGCCTAAAGCAGAGGCTCAGGCAGAGCTGCATCTTGGGGGTGGGCTGAAGAGCTGGTTCTCTGACTGTGGGATCTTGGGCTGGCTGGAGCAGACCACTCACACAGCAATGACCTCAGCACAAGGTCTGACCCAGCCTCATTCCAGTGCTGCTTCCAGAATGCCGAACAAGGCACCAGGCACTGCCAGATGCAGCGAGGACATTAAGTCACCACATACAGGCAGCCCCCGGGGCCAGGAATGGGAAACATGTGCTGTGACCCCCTGCAATCCCTCCCCCTGAGCTAAGGCACTCCAGCAGCCTTAGAAGACTGCTGAAGAACCAGAAGGGCTCAGGAGAAAGCCTTCTCCAGGGTCAGAGAGGCCTCTCGCTCTCACCTTCACAAGGAAGATGTCATTGAGGAGGCAGTAGTTGCTCTCTTCAATTATCCCGTTGAGATTTGTCCGTAGCACGTGCTCCCTGGCACTGCACGATTCACACTCATGGAGGCCCATCACCCTGGCCATCAGAATACGCATGGCAGAGAAGGACTGCCTCACGTTGACCTCTAGCAGTTCCATGCCAAATACCCTGCCATGCAAAAGCAAAAGGCACTGAGATCCCCAACGGCCCAGGTCTTCTAAGACAAAAGAGCTGGAGTTGCCTTTAGGGGGAACTCTTCAGCCTCCCACTTCAAAGTGGTACCCGGAGTTTCACTCCTTGTAAGAGAAAGGGCACAGAGAGGCAGTTGCTGCCAAGCCACTGGGAGAGCTAGGTCCAGACCCGTTCTGGTCTCTGCAACGCTGGTCCATGTCTCCCTACCTCCCTACTGCAGAGGGACTTGCAGAGCTAAGAGGTGATCATGGAGCAAGTGGTGTTTGCCTTTGGGCTCCAGACCTTAGCAGTCTGCCTCTCAGCCACAGAAAGGCTTTTCTGGCCCAGTATTCCTTCTGGGAAACAGTCAGGGGGCAAGCAGGGCTTCTGAGACAGGCCACCCTGCTATATGTTGCATCTGGAATCCAATGCAAAGCACCAAGTTTGGGCTTTTTCCTTCTATTTGTGAAGGAGGAAACACCACAGGTCAAGTAGCACCTCCAACACCCCGAAGAGACAGGGGCAGGAGCAGAGCACGCAGGAGATAACTATGGAATGCCTCCATGAGGCTTTTTGAGGAGGCTTCAGTCCAAGGCCAAGGCACACTGGCCAAGGGGCTGGAGCGTTCCATGGCTCTCAGGGATGGAAAGAAGCAGTGTCCCAAAACTACAGGACAAAACCCTGTACCTGCAGCCAGCAGACTGGCCTAACTGGGACAGGTGATTAAGTAATTGGCTCTTCCCAGCGCCCCTTGCGCCCTCAAATGCCAGTATGTGTCTTTGTCCAAAACGGTTAGAGGCTTCCAAGCAGTTGACAAAGAGGTCAATCTCCTTCTTCCGACCTGTGAAGACAAACAAGAAAATGAGCTGCTGGGGCATGCTAGAAAGCAAAGAGCCATCCCTTTGGCTGGCGTGTCCCAAACAGACTTAGAACATCTTCTCCTGGCTGTACTACTTGCCACAGAGCACATCAGTGTTGATACTCAGCCGTGTTTTAGTTCTTGCCAAAGAGGGCTTGCACAGCATCAAGGCATTTTCTATTTCTCACCCCCCCCAAACTCCAGCTTGAGGTGAGGGCCAGGCGCGGGAAATTCCAGTGAAAACTATTTTGCTCTGCTTAGAGAGCATGTTCAGCACCCGCAGGTCAGTGCACCTGTACTGTGTGGTGTGAGGGGGCCTTGGACTATTTCAGGTGAACTTGGGAAAAATTTTCAGGCTGCAGGTCACTTTGCAAATTGCCCCATTCCTTTCCTTCCTCCCCCCAGCTTTTGACTTGGGGCATCCCCCAACAAACTCAAGGTCCAGAGAGGGGTGCCCAATCTGCA
This sequence comes from Pezoporus occidentalis, assembly GCF_034315485.1. NCBI lineage: Eukaryota > Metazoa > Chordata > Aves > Psittaciformes > Psittacidae > Pezoporus > Pezoporus occidentalis. The sequence continues at coordinate 2,140 of NW_026913525.1, forward strand.
TTGTAAGGCCAGGCGTGAACCTGGACAGCACCATGCTGCCCAGTAACTTGAAAGGTGAGGGGCAGAGAGCCACTCTGCTGGCCCTTGGCTGTGCCGCAGGGGCTGGAGGGAGGCTGGGCATCACTGTGCTGAGAGTCACCCTCTCAGCTTTGGGGCTGTCCTTTGGAAAAGGTGGCTCTGCTCCAACCAGCAACAGTCCTGGCACTGTGGGCAACCATTTTCCCTTCCTTTTGTGGAGCAGCTTAGCCTGCTGGTTGCTTTCCAGCAGCAGGTAGAAGAGGAAAAGTTGTTGGTGCAACACTAAAATGACTCCCTTTTCTCACAGAAGCTACTTTGTCTCTACTGGGACAAAAATTTGACTTGCCTCTGACTCACCTTTGAACACAGCTTCTATCTTGCTACTTTCTTTTTGAGTTCCCCCGCTAACAATGGTTTCATGGCATGTTGTGGTGGTTTTAAACCCAGCCACGCATCTCACACTGCACTCCCCCCCCCCCCCTCCCGGGGGGGGGGGAGGAGATGGAAAGAATGTAACTCCAATGGGTTGAGAAAAGAACAGATGAGTAACAAAGCTATAACACAAACAACTACTCCTACCACCAATAATAATAATGATAAGGGAAATAACAAGGGAAGAGATAAAACCCCTCACCACCTGCCAACCGATCCAGTCCGACCAAGCAGGGATCTGCCCTTCCCGGTAACTGCCCCCAGTTTACATCCTGGGCATGATGTCTGTGGTATGGAATACCTCTTTGGCTTCTGGGTAGCTGTCCTGTCTCTGCTTCCTCCCGGTTCCCCCCTTTTGGCAAGGGCTCAAACCTTGGTTTAGTAAAATTTTTAGCAAAAACCCAAAAACTGGGAAAGGGGTTGGGGGGGAAATTTTGGTTTGCCAAAAAGCCTGACCATGGGGTGTTTTCCCGGAGAGGGGGATGATTTGGGGGGGTCAAAAACTTTGAAAGACAATTAATTTGCAAGGGGGGGAAAAAAAATTTCTAAATCCCGTGGAAAATTTTCAGGGGGAAAGGGTTTTGCCCCCGTTTTTGAAGTCTTCAATCCACCCCCCCAAAAATCCCCCTTGGAAGCTTCCTGCCCAATTTTTTTAAAATTTTTAGGGGGATCAAATACCCCCTGCGGGGGTTGGGGGGGCCTTTTCTCCCTTTGGGGGGGTTTTAAAGGGGTTCTTTTTTTTGGGGGAAAGGGCAAGGGTTTCAGGCCCAGGGCAAACCCGGTCCCTACCCCTCCCCTGCTGTCCAAGCCCGGGGCCCGAGGGGTTTTTTTCCCCCTTCTGAGAAGAAAAAGGGAAAACCACCCCACACTTTCCCATTTAAACAACCCTTTCCTTTTTCATTTTTTGCATTTTGGGAATTGGAATGGGAAAAAAGCAGAAAACAAACGGGGAAAACCTCCAGTCCCCCCTCCCCCCTCGGCCCCTCCCCCCGTGACCTTTCCCCTTTCCCCGATGGGGGCAAGAGGCCCAGGCCCTTACCTGCAAAGCTCCGGGACTCATCTTTGGGGGGGGGCTGGAGTATTTGCTTTGGGGGCTTGGGGCCCGGCGTTTCCGCAAAGACCCCAGCCCGGTTGCCCCCTTTTTGCTTCCCGAATCCGAAAAACACCGGATGAGAAACACCCCCCCCCAATAACCCGGGGGAAGGGAACGGGCTTGACCCCCCGAACCCCCCCCCTGAGCTGGCCCCCAGCAGCCTTTAAAAAACTGCTGAAAAACCAGGTCAGGGGAAAAATTTTGGGTCAAAGGGCCCTTGTTTTTCCCCCTTCCGGGTTCCTTGGGGATATTCCCTTCAATTTCCCCGGGGCCGGTGCCTGTCGGCATCCGACACACTATGGGGCCCAAACCCCCGGCCTAGTCCCTGGGGGGAAAGGGCTGCCCCCGGACCCGATTCCCCGCCCAAACCCCCCCTCAAACAAAAAGAGGAAAAAACCCAGGTCTTTAAACAAAAAAATGGGTTGCCAAAGCCCCCCACCAAAGTTCCCATTTTTTTGGGAGAGGCAGCGGAGGCGTTTCTCCCGACTTTGGGGGTTTTCCGCCAGTTTCCTCTGCAAGGTTGCCAATCTATCCCAAGAAGGGACTTCGGCAAAAGGGGTAGAGAAGGGGGTTTTCCTTTCTCCGGGTAGAGGTCAACCCGGGCTTTTCTGGCCCAGATTTTTGGGGGAGGCCGGGGGCCCCAGGGCCTGAGAAACCCCCTGTTTCTCCCTTGACCAATGCAAAAAGATTGGGCCCTTCCTACTTTGGAAAGGGGAACGCCCCGGGGTTGCCCTCCAACCCCCCCAGGGCAGGGAGAAGCAGATAAATTAAAGAAAAAGGCTTTTTGGGAAGCTTCAGCCCGGGGTGGAAGGGCTTGAGAGTTTCCTCTCCAAAGGGGGGGAAAAACTTTCCCGAAACACGGAACCACTGTCCTCAGAAAACCTCCAACTGGGAAAGGGATTGTAAATTTCCCCCTTTTTTGCCCCGCCCCTGGATATGGCCCCTGCCAAAAAATTTGCTTCAAGGCAAGAGGTAATCCCTTCTTCCGACCGTAAAAGCAAGCAAAAATGAGCCTTCATGCTTTAAACAAAGAGCCAAACCCCTTTGCTGGGCCAAAGCTTCCCCCCACACCAATTTGGGAGCCTCCCTACCTTTGTTAATTTGCCAGGGTCCCTTCCCCCCTAGAGTGCCCCCTTTTTTCACAAGGGGGAAGGGAGGAAATCCCCCAGGCCAGTACGGTGGAAGGGTGGTCTAGTTGGGAGGCTGTGTCCCCAAAGACTGGGCAAATCTTCCCTGCCCCAGACCAAGCTGGAAGAAAGCAGGTGTTTTCCGCATGTAGTCTTCCAAGGGCTGACAGCACAAGGCTTTCCGCCAACCCTGCCAGCAAAAAAGGCTTTTCAGAAGTGAGGGAAACTGCAAAGCGGCCCCAGCTGGGTTATTTCTTGCTACCCCTTTACGGCTAGGGGGAAGGAAAATTGTTTCCGTTTGTTCCCAGCCCCCGATCACGTTGAACGGGTTTTGGGAATGCTAAATTCCCCTTTCCCCAGGAGGGGGAAAAAAAAAAAAAAAAAAAAAAAAAAAAAAAAAAAAAAAAAAAAAAAAAAAAAAAAAAAAAAAAAAAAAAAAAAAAAAAACTTGGGAAAAATTTTCAGGCTGCAGGTCACTTTTAAATTGCCTATTCCTTTCCTTCCCCCACCAGCTTTTGACTTGGGGCATCCTCCAAAAGCCCGGTCCCGAGAGGGGTGCCCAATTGCATTGTAAGGCCAGGCGTGAACCTGGACAGCACCATGCTCCCAGTAACTTGAAAGGTGAGGGGGAGAGAGCCCTCTGTGGCCCTTGGCTGTGCCGCAGGGGCTGGAGGGAGGCTGGGCATCACTGTGCTGCAGAGTCACCCTCTCAGCTTTGGGGCTGTCCTTGGAAAAGGTGGCTCTGCCCAAACCCGAAAAGTCCTGGCACTGTGGGCAACCATTTTCCCTTCCTGTGTGTGGAGCAGCTTAGCCTGCTGGTTGCTTTCCAGCAGCAGGTAAAAAGGAAAAGTTGTTGGGGCAACACTAAAATGACTCCCTTTTCTCACAGAAGCTACTTTGTCTCTACTGGGTCAAAAATTTGACTTGCCTCTGACTCACCTTTGAACACAGCTTCTATCTTGCTACTTTCTTTTTGAGTTCCCCAGCTAACAATGGTTTCAAGGCATGTTGTGGTCGTTTAAGCCCAGCCACGCATCTCACACTGTCACTCCCCCCCCCCCCCCCTCCCGGTGGGAGGGGGAGGAGAATGGAAAGAATGTAACTCCAATGGGTTGAGATAAGAACAGTTGAGTAACTAAGGTATAACACAAACCACTACTGCTACCACCAAAAAAATAATGATAAGGGAAATAACAAGGGAAGAGAATAAAACCCCTAACCTGCCAAACCCATACCCAGTCCGACCAAGCAGGGATCTGCCCTTCCCGGAATGCCCCCAGTTTCATCCTGGGCATATGTGCTGTGGTATGGAATACCTCTTTGGCTATCTGGGTAGCTGTCCTGTCTCTGCTTCCTCCTGGCTTCCCCTCCTCCCCGGAGAGCATGAGTCAGAAGCCT
>NW_026913527.1:0-10959 GCF_034315485.1 Pezoporus occidentalis
ACCTCGTAGAGCCCCAGTATTGCCTCATAGACCCCCATTTTTGGCTCATAGAGCCCCATTATTGCCTCATAGAGCCCTATTATTGCCTCATAGAGCCCCAGTATTGCCTCATAGAGCCCCACAATGGCCTCATAGACCCCATTATAGACTCATAGAGTCCCATTGTTGCTATATAGAGCCCCATTATTCCCTCATAGAGCCCTATTACTGCCTCATGCAGGCCAAATATAACCCCATAGAGCCACATTATTGCATCATAGAGACCCTTTATAACCACATAGAGCCCCATTACTGCCTCATAGACTTCATTATAGCCTAATAGAGCCCCATTATAACCTCATAGAGCCCCATTATAGCCTCATAGAGCCACATTACTGCATCATAGAGACCCTTTATAACCACATAGAGCCCCGTTATTGCCTCATAGACTTCATTATAGCCTCCTAGAGCCCCATTGTTGCGACATAGAGCCCCATTATTGCCTCATAGAGCCCCATTATTGCCTCATAGAACCTCATAGAACCCCCATTAGTGCATCATAGAGCCAAATTATTTCCCCATAGAGCCTACTATTGCCTCATAGAGCCCCATTATTGCATCATAGAGCCCATTATTGCCTCATAAACCCTATTATAGCCTAACAGAGCCCCATTATAACCTCATAGAGCCCCATTATAGCCTCATAGAGCCCCATTATTGTCTCATAGAGCCCCACTATTGCCTCATAGAGCCCCGTTATAGCCTCATAGAGCCCCATAGTAGCCTCATAGATTCCATTAATGCGTCATAGAGCCCCATTATTGCCTCATAGACCCCAGCATAGCCTCATAGAGCCCCAGCATAGCCTCATAGAGCCCCATTATTGCATTATAGAGCCCCAGTACTGACTCACAGAGCCCCAGTATTGCCTCATAGAGCCCGATTATTTCCTCAGAGAGCCCCATTATTGCCTAATAGAGCCCCATTATTGCCTCATAGAGCCCCAGTATTGCCTCATAGAGCCCCATTATTGCATCCTAGAGCTTCGTTATTGCCACATAGAGCTCCATTATTGCGACATAGAGCTCCATTATTGCATCATAGACCCCATTATAGCCTCATGGAGCCCCATTATTGCATCATAGCGCCCCATTGTTACCTCATAGAGCCCCATTATTGCATTATAAACCCTATTATAGCCTAACACATCCCCATTATAACCTCATAGAGCCCCATTATTGCCTCATAGAGCCCCATTATTACCTCGTAGAGCCCCGTTATAGCCTCATAGAGCCCCATTATAACCCCATAGACGCCATTATAGCCTCGTAGACCTCATTAGAGCGCCATAGAGCCCCATTATTGCCTAATAGAGCCCCGTTATTGCCTCATAGAGCCCCATTATTGCCTCATAGAGCCCCATTATTGCCTCATAGAGCCCCTTTATAACCACATGGGGCCCCAGTATTGCCTCATAGAGCCCCAGTATTCCCTCATAGAGCTCCATTATTACCTCCTAGAGCCCCATTATTGCCTCATAGAGCCCCATTGTTGCGACATAGAGCCCCATTATTGCCTGATATACCCCCATTGTTGCGACATAGAGCCCCATTATTGCCTCATAGAGCCATATTATTGCCTCATAGAGCCCCAGTATTGCCTCATAGAGCCCCAGAATGGCCTCATAGACCCCATTATAGACTCATAGAGTCCCATTGTTGCTATATAGAGCCCCATTATTCCCTCATAGAGCCCTATTACTGCCTCATACAGGCCAATTATAACCCCATAGAGCCACATTATTGCATCATAGAGACCCTTTATAACCACATAGAGCCCCATTATTGCCTCATAGACTTCATTATAGCCTAATAGAGCCCCATTATAACCTCATAGAGCCCCATTATAGCCTCATAGAGCCACATTACTGCATCATAGAGACCCTTTATAACCACATAGAGCCCCAGTATTGCCTCATAGACTTCATTATAGCCTCCTAGAGCCCCATTGTTGCGACATAGAGCCCCATTATTGCCTCATAGAGCCCCATTATTGCCTCATAGAACCCCCATTAGTGCATCATAGAGCCAAATTATTTCCCCATAGAGCCTACTATTGCCTCATAGAGCCCCATTATTGCATCATAGAGCCCATTATTGCCTCATAAACCCTATTATAGCCTAACAGAGCCCCATTATAACCTCATAGAGCCCCATTATAGCCTCATAGAGCCCCGTTATAGCCTCATAGAGCCCCATTATAACCCCACAGACGCAATTATAGCCTCGAAGACCTCATTAGAGCGTCATAGTGCCCCATTATTGCCTAATAGAGCCCCGTTATTGCCTCGTAGAGCCCCATTATTGCCTCATATACCCCATTATAGCCTCATAGAGCCCCATTATTGCGTCATAGAGCCCCTTTATAACCACATGGGGCCCCAGTATTGCCTCACAGAGCCCCAGTATTCCCTCATAGAGCTCCATTTTTACCTCAGAGAGCCCCATTTTTGCCTCATAGAGCCCCAGTATTGCCTCATAGAGCCCCATTATTGCGTCCTAGAGCCCCTTTATAACGACATAGAACCCCATTATTGCCTCATAGAGCCCCATTATTGCCTCATAGAGCTCCATTATTGCGACATAGAGCTCCATTATTGTGTCATAGACCCAATTATAGCATCACGGAGCCGCATTATTGCTTCCTAGAGCCCCATTATTGCATCATAGAGCCCCATTAGTGCCTTATAAACCCTATTATAGCCTAACACATCCCCATTATAACCTCATAGAGGCCATTATTGCCTAATAGAGACCCATTATTTCCTCATAGACCCCCATTGTTGCCTCATGGAGCCCCATTATTGCCACATAGAGCCTTTTTATAACGACATAGAGCCCCAATATTGCCTCATAGACCCCCATTGTTGCGACATAGAGCCCCATTATTTACTCATATAGTCCCATTATTGCTCCATAGAGCCCCATTATTGCCTCATATACCCCAGCATAGCCTCATAGAGTCCCATTGTTGCTATATAGAGCCCCATTATTCCCTCATAGAGCCCTATTACTGCCTCATAGAGGCCAATAATAACCACATAGCGCCCCATTATAGCCTCATAGACCTCATTATAGCCATCATTGAGCCCCAGTATTGCGTCATAGAGCCCCATTATTGCCTCAGAGAGCCCCATTATTGCATCATAGCGCTCCATTATTACCTCATAGAGCCCCATTATTGCACTATAGAGCCCCAGTACTGACACAGAGACCCAGTATTGCCTCATAGACTTCATTATAGCCTAATAGAGCCCCATTATAACCTCATAGAGCCCCATTATAGCCGCATAGAGCCACATTATTGCATCATAGAGACCCTTTATAACCACATAGAGCCCCGTTATTGCCTCATAGACGTCATTATAGCCTCATAGAACCCCACTGTTGCGACATAGAGCCCCATTATTCCCTCATAGAGCCCCATTATTGCCTCATAGAGCCCCTTATTTATAACGACATAGAACCCCATTATTGCCTCATAGAGCCCCATTATTGCCTCATAGAGCTCCATTATTATTGCGACATAGAGCTCCATTATTGCGTCATCGACCCCATTATAGCCTCATAGAGCCCCATTATAGCCTCATAGAGCCCCATTATTGCCTCACAGAGCCCCTTTATTACCTCATAGAGCCCCATTATTGCCTCATATACCCCAGCATAGCCTCATAGAGTCCCATTGTTGCTATATAGAGCCCCATTATTCCCTCATAGAGCCCTATTACTGCCTCATAGAGGCCAATAATAACCACATAGCGCCCCATCATAGCCTCATAGACCTCATTATAGCCATCATTGAGCCCCAGTATTGTGTCATAGAGCCCCATTATTGCCTCAGAGAGCCCCATTATTGCATCATAGCGCTCCATTATTACCTCATAGAGCCCCATTATTGCACTATAGAGCCCCAGTACTGACACAGAGACCCAGTATTGCCTCATAGACTTCATTATAGCCTAATAGAGCCCCATTATAACCTCATAGAGCCCCATTATAGCCTCATAGAGCCACATTATTGCATCATAGAGACCCTTTATAACCACATAGAGCCCCGTTATTGCCTCATAGTCTTCATTATAGCCTCCTAGAGCCCCACTGTTGCGACATAGAGCCCCATTATTGCCTCATAGAGCCCCATTATTGCCTCATAGAGCCCCTTTATAACGACATAGAACCCCATTATTGCCTCATAGAGCCCCATTATTGCCTCATAGAGCTCCATTATTATTGCGACATAGAGCTCCATTATTGCGTCATCGACCCCATTATAGCCTCATAGAGCCCCATTATAGCCTCATAGAGCCCCATTATTGCCTCACAGAGCCCCTTTATTACCTCATAGAGCCCCATTATTGCCTCATATACCCCAGCATAGCCTCATAGAGTCCCATTGTTGCTATATAGAGCCCCATTATTCCCTCATAGAGCCCTATTACTGCCTCATAGAGGCCAATAATAACCACATAGCGCCCCATCATAGCCTCATAGACCTCATTATAGCCATCATTGAGCCCCAGTATTGTGTCATAGAGCCCCATTATTGCCTCAGAGAGCCCCATTATTGCATCATAGCGCTCCATTATTACCTCATAGAGCCCCATTATTGCACTATAGAGCCCCAGTACTGACACAGAGACCCAGTATTGCCTCATAGACTTCATTATAGCCTAATAGAGCCCCATTATAACCTCATAGAGCCCCATTATAGCCGCATAGAGCCACATTATTGCATCATAGAGACCCTTTATAACCACATAGAGCCCCGTTATTGCCTCATAGACTTCATTATAGCCTCATAGAGCCCCACTGTTGCGACATAGAGCCCCATTATTGCCTCATAGAGCCCCTTTATAACGACATAGAACCCCATTATTGCCTCATAGAGCCCCAGTATTGCCTCTTAGAGCTCCATTATTATTGCGACATAGAGCTCCATTATTATTGCGACATAGAGCTCCATTATTGCGTCATCGACCCCATTATAGCCTCATAGAGCCCCATTATAGCCTCATAGAGCCCCATTATTGCCTCACAGAGCCCCTTTATTACCTCATAGAGCCCCATTATTGCCTCATATACCCCAGCATAGCCTCATAGAGTCCCATTGTTGCTATATAGAGCCCCATTATTCCCTCATAGAGCCCTATTACTGCCTCATAGAGGCCAATAATAACCACATAGCGCCCCATCATAGCCTCATAGACCTCATTATAGCCATCATTGAGCCCCAGTATTGTGTCATAGAGCCCCATTATTGCCTCAGAGAGCCCCATTATTGCATCATAGCGCTCCATTATTACCTCATAGAGCCCCATTATTGCACTATAGAGCCCCAGTACTGACACAGAGACCCAGTATTGCCTCATAGACTTCATTATAGCCTAATAGAGCCCCATTATAACCTCATAGAGCCCCATTATAGCCGCATAGAGCCACATTATTGCATCATAGAGACCCTTTATAACCACATAGAGCCCCGTTATTGCCTCATAGACGTCATTATAGCCTCATAGAACCCCACTGTTGCGACATAGAGCCCCATTATTCCCTCATAGAGCCCCATTATTGCCTCATAGAGCCCCTTTATAACGACATAGAACCCCATTATTGCCTCATAGAGCCCCATTATTGCCTCATAGAGCTCCATTATTATTGCGACATAGAGCTCCATTATTGCGTCATCGACCCCATTATAGCCTCATAGAGCCCCATTATAGCCTCATAGAGCCCCATTATTGCCTCACAGAGCCCCTTTATTACCTCATAGAGCCCCATTATTGCCTCATATACCCCATTATAGCCTCATAGAGCCCCGTTATTGCGTCATAGAGCCCCTTTATAGCCACATGGGGTCCCAGTATTGCCTCATAGAGCCCCAGTATTCCCTCATAGAGCTCCATTATTACCTCATAGAGCCCCATTATTGCCTCATAGAGCCCCATTATTGCCTCATAGAGCCCCTTTATAACGACATAGAACCCCATTATTGCCTCATAGAGCCCCATTATTGCCTCATAGAGCTCCATTATTATTGCGACATAGAGCTCCATTATTGCGTCATCGACCCCGTTGTAGCCTCATGGAGCTGCATTATTGCTTCATAGAGCCCCATTATTGCATCATAGAGCCCCATTATTGCGTCATAGAGCCCCTTTATAACGACATAGAACCCCATTATTGCCTCATAGAGCCCCATTATTGCCTCATAGAGCTCCATTATTGCCTCATAGAGCTCCATTATTGCGTCATAGACCCCATTATAGCCTCATGGAGCCGCATTATTGCTTCATAGAGCCCCATTATTGCATCATAGAGCCCCATTATTGCCTTATAAACCCTATTATAGCCTAACACATCCCCATTATAACCTCATAGAGGCCCATTATTGCCTAATAGAGCCACATTATTGCATCATAGACCCCCATTGTTTCCTCATAGAGCCCCATTATTGCCTCATAGAGCCCCAGTATTGCCTCATAGAGCCCATTATTGCATCATAGAGACTCTTTATAACCACATAGAGCCCCATTATTGCCTCATAGACTTCATTATAGCCTAATAGAGCCCCATTATAACCTCATAGAGCCCCATTATTGGCTCATAGAGCCCCATCACTGCATCATAGAGACCCTTTATTGTCGGAGTCGCGGGAGGCAAGCCTCATGCTATCATGGTCAGCAAGTCTCGTTTATTTAGCAAAATACAGCTATTTTTATAGTCTCAGTGTTAGATACAATTTCTGCTAGGGTACAATAAAATCATTGGTTAGTTTGTGCTAACGCAGGGGTTTCTAAATAACCGCGCTTCTTGTTTCAACATGTTTCAACTTGCTCAAGCATTACCGTTGCGCTATCTCAGCAAGCATACATCCTGTCCTTGAGCAACCATTGACCACACAGTTGCTGCTGTGTTCTTCGGCCTAGATCTTGACTAGTTGCACAGTTTCGTGGCCTTTGTCCTGCAGCCATTCTGCTGTCAGGCTCTCTACACTTCCCCCGTTTTCTTTAGTAGCAAGCATAGCCATGTTATGATTAAAAGCATTCGATATCATTTTTTGCAAACACTGCATGATACACGGTAAAAGCAAAATTGCGAGCAAAATTATAGTCAGCACCAAAGCACGTTTTTCTATCAAAGTGATTAACCAAGGAGATAATCCAAAGGACGCTAACCAGTTTGTGAAAGGATCGCTTGTTTCCTGTAATTTTCGCATATTGTCTTTTAAGTGTGCTAATTGTTTGTGAATGGAATTAGAGTGGTCTGAAAGATTCATGCAGCACATACCTTCAAATTCATCACACCCATGACCTTGTGCTAAGAGGAGAAAATTGATTGCTGCTCTGTTTTGCAAAGTTGCATGTCTTATAGAGTCAACATCAGTGAGCAGCGCAGAGAGAGCGGATGCTGTAGCATTAGTTTTCTTAGCAAGCCAACATCCTAACTTATTCAATGTTGCCAAAGCTTGAGCGCTAGCTACTCCGGGAGCTAAAAATGAAGCAGCTATTTTTTCACCTGGTTCCAAAAATTTACTTTGTCATCGCAGCTCGGTTGAAAAGCGTGCGTTGACCTTCGAGAACACAATCCTCGTTTATTTATTATCATAGTGTTATTAGGGATAAACATGCCTAAGGTCCCTACTGCACACGGGCCATCCTTTATATGGGATAGCACCCTTTCCCAGGCCCGATCTTGTGGCAACTGAGGCATGGACTCTGTTTCTGGCTACAAATGAAATCCCTTATTGAGTGAGCTTACAGGTTTTTATAGTATTCTGCTTAGCAGTTAGTAGCGGTTAGTTCTTTTGGTACTTTTCCATCACAAAACAATTTTATTAATCGCACACTCTTTCAGCTAATCACATTACTGTCCACACATCTTTGTTTGAATAATTATTTCTAAACATAGTTCTCTGCTATCACTACTCATTACAATCTCACTTCCACTTCCCCTTGACTACACATTCTTTATCCTGTCTTAAGCATCCTCCTGTTTCCAAATGTACAGTCCTCAGAAATTATCTTGATGCTCTTTCTTCGGTTCCACCCGGTGTTCTTTCTCCACTTCTTTCTAACTTGTCCCGTTCACTTCTCCCAAGGTTTGTGGCTGATAAGAGTCCAGATGCCTGGGCTCTCATCCAGGTCTACTGGTGCAGCTTCTTGTGCAGCATTCCCCTCATCTCTCCCTTCTTTATAAACTAACGAAACATTGTTAATAGACTTAGCAAACAAACGATTTACACAAGCAATTAAACAAGGAAGTTTGATTAAAATACATAGAGATTTTTACATAGGTTAATGCGATTTTAATAATATTTTTCAAGCATGCACTGACGCCCTATTCTGACAGCAAACTTTCTAGCCAATTCCAGCTACTCTCCACTCACAACTTCTTAACTCCGTCCTTTAGGTTTTGAATTGCATCATGGACAGACTCAGAATGATCAGATAGATTCACGTAACACATTCTATCAAAGTCTTTACATCCATGTCCTTGAGATAATTGCAAAAAATCTATGGCAGCTCTGTTTTGAAGGGTAGCGTGTTTGACTGAATCGTGCTCTGTTAAGAGACCATTGCTGTGGGTGAAAGACCTCCGGGGCAGAGGCTGGGTTTCTTACCGCCTCTCACCGGGAGGAGTGGACCCCGCACCGCCGCGCACCCCGCGCCTGCCGGAGCACAGAAAGGCGAGGGGCGGGCGCGTATCAGAGCCCTCTGCCCGCGGGCAGGCAATGGGGGGAGCCCGCCGGAGCCTGCTGCTGCCGCCGCCGGGCGAGTGAGTGAGGTCGCGGGATCAGGGAGGTGGAGGCGGCGCGCCCGTGCTCCGCAGCTCCTTGTCCCACCGCTGCTACCGGGTGCAGCCCCTCGGTCGGCGGGGAGCCCCCGCCGCAGCCTCCGTTCGGCTCCAGCGGGAGCGCCGTTTTCCTCCCCGCCGTCCAGCCCCCGGTTCGCCTCGTGACGGACGGGATGTGGAGCATTCAGGTTGTGGGGCAGGCTCACAGCACCTTGATTTTCCGCTTGTTTTTTAATGTTTTTCCACATATCATGCGGGTCAGGGGGGGAGAGGTGGGGTTCTCTGTCAGGGTCGATTATTCCGGGATCAAAAGGGTTATCTTTGCCTGGCTCGTTTGCTGTTGCAGCCCGCCGGCAGATATCTTCCCGCAGATCGATACGCGCGGGCGGGTTAGGGGCAGAAGGATCATAGTTACGATTCTGATCTTGTGCCAAACGGGCACTTTCAGCCGCACGTTTCTCTGCCTGTACCATCAGGAGTTCGTTATGTATCAAACGCCACAATTTGGATAACTTCTTAGCAATTTTATCATCATCTAATGTAAGATCCCATAATTTATCGCCGTGGCGACGCCATTCCGATAACTGGTGAACAGAGTGGGGGTCACTAAAAATACCGAGAGACCGGGCATGAGAAAGAAGGGCAGGGAGGTCCTTATCAAAGTCTAAGCCTTTTAGCCCCCGACGACGGAGGAAGGCAGTAAAAAGATCATACGCCGCTTGCCTGTGCATATTTACCGGATCCGTTGCACCCTCCAGGCGTCGGCAGCGCGTAGCAGCAGAGCCAGCCGATGCTGCACTCCGGGCCAAAGCAGAGATCACGCAGTCCACCGATGTGCCACTGCTGTCCTGCAGAAGCCGTCTTTATGTCGAGACCTGCACCCTCCGCAACTCTTGAAAGGGATGGTCCCTTCCTTGGTCCCTGTTCGGGCGCCAAATGTCGGAGTCGCGGGAGACAAGCCTCATGCTATCATGGTCAGCAAGTCTCGTTTATTTAGCAAAATACAGCTATTTTTATAGTCTCAGTGTTAGATACAATTTCTGCTAGGGTACAATAAAATCATTGGTTAGTTTGTGCTAACGCAGGGGTTTCTAAATAACCGCGCTTCTTGTTTCAACATGTTTCAACTTGCTCAAGCATTACCGTTGCGCTATCTCAGCAAGCATACATCCTGTCCTTGAGCAACCATTGACCACACAGTTGCTGCTGTGTTCTTCGGCCTAGATCTTGACTAGTTGCACAGTTTCGTGGCCTTTGTCCTGCAGCCATTCTGCTGTCAGGCTCTCTACACTTTATAACCACATAGAGCCCCATTATTGCCTCATACACTTCATTATAGCCTAATAGAGACCCATTATAACCTCATAGAGCCCCATTATAGCCTCATAGAGCCACATTATTGCATCATAGAGACCTTTTATAACCACATAGAGCCCCATTATTGCCTCATAGACTTCATTATAGCCTAATAGAGTTCCATTATAACCTCATAGAGCCCCATTATAGCCTCATAGAGCCACATTATTGCCTCATAGAGCTCCATTATTGCGTCATAGACGCCATTATAGCCTCATGGAGCCGCATTATTGCTTCATAGGTTCCCATTATTGCCTCATAGAGCCCCATTATTGCCTCATAAACCCTATTATAGCCTAACACATCCCCATTATAACCTCATAGAGGCCCATTATAGCCTCAAAGCATCATTATAGCCTCATAGAGCCCCATTATTGCCTCATAGAGCCCTATTATTGCATCATAGAGGCCCATTATAACCTCATAGAGCCTCCTTATTGCATCAGAGCCCCATTATTGCCTCATAGAGCCCCATTATTGCATCAAGGAGCCCAATACTTACCTCATAGAACACCATGATTGCAACATAGAGCCCCATTATTTACTCCTAGAGTCCCATTATTGCTCAGAGCCCCAGAATAGCCTCATAGACCCCATTATACCTCATAGAGTCCCATTGTTGCTATATAGAGCCCCATTATTCCCTCATAGAGCTCTATTACTGCCTCATAGAGGCCAATTATAACCCCATAGAGCCCCATTATAGCATCATTGATCTCATTACAGCCATCATTGAGCCCCAGTATGCCTCATAGAACCCCGTTATTGCCTC
>NW_026913528.1:0-17925 GCF_034315485.1 Pezoporus occidentalis
CAAAACAGGGACCCCCAGAGCAGGGACCCCCCCCAAAACAGGGACCCCCCCAAAACAGGGACCCCCAGAGCAGGGACCCCTCCAAACAGGGACCCCCCCAAACAGGGCCCCCCCAAACAGGGACCCCCCCCAAAACAGGGACCCCCAGAGCAACGACCCCCCCGAACAAGGACCCCCCCAAACAGGGACCCCCCCCCCAGGCCCCCCCAAATAGGGACCCCCCAAAACAGGGACCTCCCAGAGCAGGGACCCCTCCAAAACAGGGCCCCCCCCAGAGCAGGGACCCCAAACAGGGACCCCCCTGAACATGAACCCCAAACAGGGACTCCCCCAAACAGGAACCCCTCCGAACAGGGGCCCCCCAAAACAGGGACCCCCCCAAACAGGGACTCCCCCAAACAGGGACTCCCCCAAAGGGACCCCCTCGAAACGGGACCTCCAAACAGGGACCCCCCTGAACAATGCCCCAGAGCAGGGCCCCCCCAAACAGGGCCCCCCCAAAACAGGGATCCCCCCAAACAGGGACTCCCCCAAAGGGACCCCCCCTAAAAGGGACCCCCAAACAGGGACCCCCCTGAACATGAGCCCCAGAGCAGGGACCCCCCCCAAACAGGGACCCCCCCAAACAGGAACCCCCGAGCAGGGACCCCCCCATGCTGCGGGTCCCACAAACAGGGATACGATTCCCCCCCCCGAACAGGGGCACCCCCATGGCGGGGACCCCGCTGGTCACCCCCAAAAAACCCTGGGACTCCCTGGGCATGGATCCCTCCTGGGTCACCCCATAGCGCCCCCAAACACCCCTGGGCGGCTGGGTACGGACTCCTCCATCATGGGCACCCCCAAACACCCCGGGCACCCCCAACACCCCCTGTGCACCCACACAGGGACCCCCCCATCACGGGCACCCCCAAACACCCCGGGCACCCCAAACACCCCCCATGCACCCACACAGGGACTCCCCCATCATGGGCACCCCCAGCACCCCGGGCACCCCAAACACAACCCCACCCATCACGTTGCACCCCCAAACAACCTGGGAACCATCAAACACAAGGACATCCCCCCATCACGAGCACCCCCAAACACCCCGGCCATCCCCAACACCCCCTGTGCACCCACACAGGGACCCCCCCCATCACGGGCACCCCCAAACACCCCGAGGACCCCCAAACACAAGGAACCCCCCCATCACGGGCACCCCCAATACCCCGAAACACCGCGGGCACCCCCAACCCCCCCCGTGCACCCAGACAGGGACCCCTCCATCATGGGCACCCCCAAACACCCCGGGCACCCCCAAACACAAGGACCCCCCCCATCACGAGCACCCCCAAACACCCCGGGCACCCCCAATACCCCCAAACACCCCGGCCATCCCCAACACCCCCTGTGCACCCACACAGGGCACCCCCAAACACCCCGGGCACCCCCAAACACAAGGACCCCCCCCATCACGGACACCCCCAAACACGCCGGGCACCCCCTGTGCACCCACAAAGGGCACCCCCAAACACCCCGAGGACCCCCAAACACAAGGACCCCCCCCATCACGGGCACCCCCAAACACCCCGGGAACCCCCAAACACAAGGACCCCCCCCATCACGGACACCCCCAAACACGCCGGGCACCCCCTGTGCACCCACAAAGGGCACCCCCAAACACCCCGAGGACCCCCAAACACAAGGACCCCCCCCATCACGGGCACCCCCCAATACCCCGAAACCCCCACAAGGGCACCCCCAAACCCCCCCTGTGCACCCAGACAGGGACCCCTCCATCATGGGCACCCCCAAACACCCCGGGCACCCCCAAACACAAGGACCCCCCCATCACGAGCACCCCCAAACACCCCGGGCACCCCCAAACCCCCCCCGTGCACCCACACAGGGACCCCCCCATCACGGACCCCCCTCCCCAATGGGCGCGGGCCGGGGCCGACCTGCGGGGTTCGGGGCCAGGCGGGGGGGATCAGCGGCCGGCGCCCCTCGTCCGCGGGCAAGCGGCGGAGCTGCGGCCCCGTGGGGCTGGAGCCCAGCTCGGCCCCGTAGGCGAGGCGGAAAGCGGGCACCGGGGCTCCTGCGGGGCCGGAGCGGGTGAAGGCGGGGCGGGGATGCGGGGATGCAGGGCAGGGGATGCGGGGCGGGGGATGCGGGGCAGGGGATGCGGGGATGTGGGGCAGGGGATGCGGGGTGGGGGATGCGGCGCGGGGATGCGGGGAGGGGGATGCGGGGCGGGGATGCGGGGCAGGGGAAGGGATGCGGGGCAGGGGATGCGGGGTGGGGGATGCGGGCGGGGATGCGGGGCAGGGGATGCGGGGGGGGGATGCGGGGCAAGGGATGCGGGGTAGGGGATGAGGGGCGGGGATGCGGAGCAGGGGATGCAGGATGCGGGGCAGGGGATGCGGGGCAGGGGATGTGGGGATGCGGGGATGTGGGGCGGGGATGTGGGGCAGGGGATGCGGGGCGGGGATGTGGGGAGGGGGATGCGGGGCGGGGATGCGGGGCAGGGGATGCAGGGATGCGGGGCAGGGGATGCGGGGTGGGGGATGCGGCGCGGGGATGCGGGGCAGGGGATGCGGGGGGGGGATGCGGGGCAGGGGATGCAGGATGCGGGGGATGCGGGGCAGGGGATGCGGGGAGGGGGATGCGGGGCAGGGGATGTGGGGCGGGGGATGCGGGGCGGGGGATGCGGGGATGCAGGGTGGGGGATGCAGGGCAGGGGATGCGGGGCAGGGGATGCGGGATGCGGGGATGCGGGGCAGGGGATGCAGGGCGGGGGATGCGGGGATGCGGGCAGAGCATCCCCGTGCGCTCACCGGGGCTCAGGGCCTGGCCGCGGGACAGGATCTGCCAGAGCAGCAGCGCCAGCGCGTACACATCGGCCTGCAGCAGCGCCCGGCCCCAGGAGCGCAGGTCCAGGCTCTCGTCCGGGATCTCGGGGGCCAGGTACCGCTGCGTGCCCACCTGGAGCCGAGCAGAGCCCCCCCCGGCCCGGCCCGGGCAGCACAGGGCGCTTCATGGGTACCGGGGCTCGGCTCTGTGCCCACGCCGCAGGCAGCGTGCGGGGCTCCTGGCCCTGTCACGTCCCCGGCCCCATCCCCATCCCTGGCCCCATCCTTGTTCTCATCCCATCATCCCAGCCCCTTCCCAGCCCCACCCATGTCTCAATCCTATCCATGTCCCCACCCCATCCCCAGCCCTGTCCCCATCTCCATTCTCATCCCATCCCCACCCATGTCTCAATCCTATCCATGTCCCCATCCCATCCCCATCCCTGTCTCAATTCTGGCTCTGTCCCCATCTCCATGTCCATCAGCATCCCCATCTCCATCCCCACCCCTATCTCAATTCTGTCCCTGTCCCCATCTCCATCCCTGTCCCCATCTCCATTCCCATCCCTGTCTCAATCCTATACCTGTCCCCATCTCCAGCTCCATCTGCATCCCCATCTCTATCCCCATCCTTCCTCCTATCCTACCTCCATCCCCATTCGCATCCCATCCTCATCACCTTTCTATCCCCATCCCTGTCTCAATCCTACCCCTGTCCCCATCTCCATCTGCATTCCCATCTCCATCCCCATCCCCATCCCTGTCTCAATCCTATCCCTGTCCTCATCCTCATCCCTGACTCCACCCCATCACATCCCCATCTCTATCCCCATCCCCATCCCACCCCCATCCCTGTCTGTGTCCCATCCCTGTCCCTGTCCTTGTTCCCATCCAGTCTCCATCCCCATCCCTGTCTCAAACCTATCCCTGTCCTCTTCCCCATCCCTGTCTCCACCCCACCCCACCACATCCCCATCTCTATCCCCATCCCCATCCCTGTTCCCATCCACTCTCCATCCCCATCCCTGTCTGCATCCCATCCCTGTCCCCATCCCTGTTCCCATCCACTCTCCATCCCCAACCGTCTCCATCCCTGTTCCCATCCACTCTCCATCCCCATCCCTGTCTCCATCCCCATCCCTGTCTCCATCCCCATCCCTGTCTCCATCCCCTATCCCTGTCTCCATCCCCATCCCTGTCTCCATCCCCATCCCTGTCTCCATCCCTGTCTCCATCCCTGTTCCCATCCCCGCTCCCTTCCCCATCCCTGTTCCCATCCCTGTCCCCATCCCTGTCTCCACCCCTGTCTCCATCCCCATCCCTGTTCCCATCCACTCTCCATCCCCATCCCTGTCTGCATCCCATCCCTGTCTCCATCCCTGTTCCCATCCAGTCTCCATCCCATCCCTGTCCCCATTCCTGTTCCCATCCACTCTCCATCCCCATCCCTGTCCCCATCCCTATTCCCATCCACTCTCCATCCCCACCCCAGTCTCCATTCCCATCCCCATCCCCATCCCTGTTCTCATCCACTCTCCATCCTCACCCGTCTCCATTCCCATCCCCATCCCCATCCCTGTTCCCATCCACTCTCCATCCCCACCCCAGTCTCCATCCCCATCCCCGTCCCCATCCCTGTTCCCATCCCTGTCTCCATCCCTGTCTCCATCCCCATCCCTGTCTCCATCCCCTATCCCTGTCTCCATCCCTGTCTCCATCCCATCCCTGTCTCCATCCCCATCCCTGTCTCCATCCCATCCCTGTCTCCATCCCCATCCCTGTCTCAACGCTATCCCCATCCCCATCCCTGTCCCCATCCCAGGCTCCATCCCAGTCTCTATCCCCATCCCTGTCCCCATCCCTGTCCCCATCCCTATTCCCATCCACTCTCCATCCTCACCCCATTCTCCATTCCCATCCCCATCCCCATCCCTGTTCCCATCCACTCTCCATTCCCATCCCTGTCCCCATCCCTGTTCTCATCCACTCTCCATCCCCACCCCAGTCTCCATCCCCATCCCAGTCTCCATCCCTGTTCCCATCTCCATCCCCGTTCCCATCTCCATCCCCATCCCTGTCTCAACGCTATCCCTGTCCCCATCCCTGTCCCCATCCCTGTCCCCATCCCAGTCTCCATCCCCGTTCCCATCTCCATCCCCATCCCTGTTCCCATCCCCATCCCCATCCCCATCCCCATCCCCGTCCCCCCCCCACGCCATCACCTTGCGGATGGGTCCCCCCCGTGGGGCCGTGGCTCCCCCCTGCACCCCGATGGCGATGGCGGAGGTGCCGCCGTCCCGCACCAGCGCGTTCCGGATGCTCAGGTCCCGGTGAACCCCGCTGGGCTTGGAGAGACCTGGGGGGGGCACGGGGGTGATGCAGGGGGTGCGGGGGGGGACGGGACCCCCATGGGGTGCTCCGGGGCTCACCATCGCGCCGCAGCTCCCGGGGCAGGGAGGCCAAGCCCCGCGCCGGGGACACGCTGCCCGCACAGGTACCAACGTGGTGAGGCGGGGAGGGCCGCAGGGAGCCCTGGGGGGGACACATGGGGACACACACACAACATGTGGGGACACGCATGGGGATACACATGGGGACATATGGGGACACATGGGGACACACATGGGGACACATGGGGACACACATGGGGACACACATGGGGACACACATGGGGACACACACACAACATGTGGGGACACACATGGGGAT
This sequence comes from Pezoporus occidentalis, assembly GCF_034315485.1. NCBI lineage: Eukaryota > Metazoa > Chordata > Aves > Psittaciformes > Psittacidae > Pezoporus > Pezoporus occidentalis. The sequence continues at coordinate 5,544 of NW_026913528.1, forward strand.
ACATGGGGACACACATGGGGACACACATGGGGACACACACACAACATGTGGGGACACACATGGGGATACATGGGGACATGGGGACACACATGGGGACACACATGGGGACACATGGGGACATGGGGACACACATGGGGACACACATGGGGACACATGGGGACACACATGGGGACACACATGGGGACACACATGGGGACACATGGGGACACACATGGGGACACACATGAGGACACACATGAGGACACATGGGGACACACATGGGGACACACATGGGGACACACATGGGGACACATGGGGACACATGAGGACACACATGGGGACACATGGGGACACACATGGGGACACATGGGGACACATGAGGACACACAGGGGGACACATGAGGACACACATGAGGACACACATGAGGACACACATGGGGACACATGGGGACACATGGGGACACATGGGGACACACATGAGGACACATGGAGACACACATGGGGACACACATGAGGACACACATGAGGACACATGGGGACACATGGGGACACACATGGGGACACACATGGGGACACACATGGGGACACGCATGGGGACACATGGGGACACATGGGGACACATGGGGACACACATGGGGACACACCTGGGGACACATGGGGACACACATGGGGACACACATGGGGACACATGGGGACACACATGGGGACACACATGGGGACACATGGGGACACACATGGGGACACACATGGGGACACACATGGGGACACACAGGGGGACACACATGGGGACACATGGGGACACACATGGGGACACACATGGGGACATATGGGGACACATGGGGACACACATGGGGACACACATGGGGACACATGGGGACACACATGGGGACACACATGGGGACACATGGGGACACACATGGGGACACACATGGGGACACACATGGGGACACATGGGGACACACATGGGGACACACATGGGGACACACATGGGGACACGGGTGGGCACACACATGGGGACACACATGGGGACACATGGGGACACACATGGGGACACACATGGGGACACACATGGGGACACACATGAGGACACACATGGGGACACACATGGGGACACATGGGGACACACATGAGGACACACATGGGGACACACATGGGGACACACATGAGGACACACATGGGGACACACATGGGGACACATGGGGACACACATGGGGACACACATGAGGACACATGGGGACACACATGGGGACACATGGGGACACACATGAGGACACACATGGGGACACATGGGGACACACATGAGGACACACATGGGGACACACATGGGGACACATGGGGACACATGGGGACACACATGGGGACACACATGGGGACACACATGGGGACACATGGGGACACACATGGGGACACATGGGGACACACATGGGGACACATGGGGACACACATGGGGACACACATGGGGACACATGGGGACACACATGGGGACACACATGGGGACACACATGGGGACACACATGGGGACACACATGGGGACACATGGGGACACACATGGGGACACACATGGGGACACACATGGGGACACATGGGGACACACATGGGGACACACATGGGGACACACATGGGGACACATGGGGACACATGGGGACACACATGGGGACACACATGGGGACACACATGGGGACACATGGGGACACACATGGGGACACACATGAGGACACACATGGGGACACACATGGGGACACACATGGGGACACACATGGGGACACACATGGGGACACATGGGGACACACATGGGGACACACATGGGGACACATGGGGACACACATGGGGACACACATGAGGACACATGGGGACACATGGGGACACACATGGGGACACACATGGGGACACATGGGGACACACATGGGGACACACATGAGGACACATGGAGACACACATGGGGACACACATGGGGACACACATGGGGACACATGGGGACACATGAGGACACACATGGGGACACACATGAGGACACACATGGGGACACACATGGGGACACACATGGGCACACATGGGGACACATGGGGACACACATGAGGACACACATGAGGACACACATGAGGACACATGGGGACACACATGGGGACACACATGGGGACACACATGGGGACACACATGGGGACACATGGGGACACATGGGGACACACATGAGGACACACATGAGGACACACATGGGGACACATGGGGACACACATGGGGACACACATGGGGACACACATGGGGACACACATAGGGACACATGGGGACACACATGGGGACACATGGGGACACACATGGGGACACGTGTGTTGGTGTGTGATGGCCATGGGCAGCCACAGTGGCTTTGGCACACGTGTGTGCACCCTGAACAGCACCAGCACCCCATGGGAACCCCCAGCACCCCATGTGCAGCCCATGTGCACCCATGGGAACCCACAGGCACCCCATGCACACCCACAGCAGCCCCCATGTACACCCATGTGAACCCACAGCACCCCATGTACACCTCATGTACACCCATGTCCACCCCCAGCACACCCAGCACCCCATGTACACCCACAGCACCCATGTACACTCCATGTGCACCCCATGTCCACCCCCAGCACCCCCCCCAGCACCCATGTTCACCCCCAGCACTCCCAGCACCTATGTGCACCCCCAGCACCCCATGCACATCCCCCGTGCACCCCCGTGCACCCCCAGCACCCCATGTCCACCCACAGCACCCACAGCACTCCCAGCATCCCATGTCCACCCTCAGCACCCCATGTGCACCCAGAGCACCCCCAGCACCCCCAGCACCCCCAGCACCCCCAGTACCCCCCAGCACCCATGTCCACCCCCATCACCCATGTGCACCCCCAGCACCCATGTGCACCCCCAGCACCCATGTGCACCTGCAGCACCCCATGTGCACCCCCAGCACCCATGTGCACCCCCAGCACCCATGTGCACCCCCCAGCACCCCACGTGCACCCCCAGCACCCATGTGCACCCCCAGCACCCATGTCCACCCCCATCACCCATGTGCACCCCCATCACCCATGTGCACCCCCAGCACCCATGTGCACCCCCAGCACCCACGTCCACCCCCATCACCCATGTGCACCCCCAGCACCCATGTCCACCCCCAGCACCCATGTCCACCCCCAGCACCCATGTGCACCCCCAGCACCCGTGTCCACCCCCAGCACCCATGTGCACCCCCAGCTACACATGTGCACCCCCAGCACCCGTGTCCACCCCCAGCACCCATGTGCACCCCCAGCACCCACACCCCAAGCACCCCATGTGCACCCCCAGCACCCATGTGCACCCCCCAGCACCCCACGTGCACCCCCAGCACCCATGTGCACCCCATCACCCATGCACACCCCCAGCACCCCCAGCACCCCATGTGCACCCCCATCACCCATGTCCACCCCCAGCACCCATGTGCACCCCCAGCACCCATGTCCACCCCCATCACCCATGTGCACCCCCAGCACCCATGTGCACCCCCAGCACCCCATGCACACCCCCAGTACCCCCAGCACCCACGTGCACCCAGAGCACCCCCAGCACCCCCAGCACCCCCAGCACCCCATGCACCCCCAGCACCCTATGGGTACCCCACGTCCACCCCCATCCCCCCTGGGAGCTCACCTTGGGCCTCAGCTTCATCCCGAGGCTCCCCCCCCGCAGCAGCGCCGGCCCCCAGCGCCCCCCCGCGACCCGCGCGGCCCCGAGCGCCCGGGGAGGGAGCGGGGGGGGGCGGGGAGAGCCCGGCCCCAGCGGGGGGAAACGGCCCCGGGGCAGAGCCTGCGGGGGGGCGGGGGAGCGGGGGGAGAGAGAGCGGGGGGGAGAGAGAGCTATGGGGGAGGTGTGGGGAGAGCTATGGGGAGCTATGGGGAGCTATGGGGGAGCTGTGGGGGGAGCTGTGGGGAGCTGTGGAGAGAGCTATGGGGAGAGCTATGGGGAGAGCTATGGGGAGAGAGCTATGGGGAGAGAGAGCTATGGGGAGAGCTATGGGGAGAGAGCTATGGGGAGAGCTATGGGGAGAGCTATGGGGGAGCTGTGGGGAGAGCTATGGGGAGAGCTATGGGGAGCTATGGGGGAGCTGTGGGGAGCTGTGGGGAGCTATGGGGAGCTGTGGGGGAGCTATGAGGAACTGTATGGGAGCTATGGGGAACTATGGGGAGAGCCATGGGGGGAGCCATAGGGACAGGGCAATAATGGGGAGCAATAGGGACAGAGGAGCCATAGGGACAGTGCAGCCATGGAGGGGACAGGGCAGTAATGGGGGAGCCATAGGGATAGTGCAGTAATGGAGGGGGGGGACAGTGCAGCCATGGGGCGGGACAGTGCAGTAATGGGGGGACAGTGCAGCCATGGGGCGGGACAGTGCAGTAATGGAGGGGGGGGGGACAGTGCAGCTATGGGGCGGGACAGTGCAGTAATGGGGGGCAGTAATGGGGGGACAGTGCAGCCATGGGGCGGGACAGTGCAGTAATGGGGGGACAGTGCAGCTATGGGGCGGGACAGTGCAGTAATGGGGGGACAGTGCAGCTATGGGGCGGGACAGTGCAGTAATGGGGGGACAGTGCAGCCATGGGGCGGGACAGTGCAGTAATGGGGGGACAGTGCAGCCATGGGGCGGGACAGTGCAGTAATGGGGGGGGGGACAGTGCAGCTATGGGGCGGGACAGTGAAGCCATGGGGCGGGACAGCGCCCCCGAGTGGCACCGAGCGGCAGCGACCCAGGGACAGGGCCAGGGACCCGACGGTGGCCTCCCATGAACCCCATGGCCCCATAGACCGGGACAGGGAACCATAGAGAGAGACAGGGACCCACAGCACCCGCACACCCCATAGCACCGGGACAAGGACCCCCACAGCACCCGCACACCCCATAGCACCGGGACAAGGACCCCTACAGCACCCGCACACCCCATAGCACCGGGACAAGGACCCCCACAGCACCCGCACACCCCATAGCACCGGGACAAGGACCCCTACAGCACCCGCACACCCCATAGCACCGGGACAAGGACCCCCACAGCACCCGCACACCCCATAGCACCGGGACCCGGACCCCCACAACACCCGCACACCCCATAGCACCGGGACCCGGACCCCCACAACACCCGCACACCCCATAGCACCGGGACAAGGACCCCCACAGCACCCGCACACCCCATAGCACCGGGACAAGGACCCCCACAGCACCCGCACACCCCATAGCACCGGGACCCGGACCCCCACAGCACCCGCACACCCCATAGCACCGGGACCCGGACCCCCACAGCACCCGCACACCCCATAGCACCGGGACAAGGACCCCCACAGCACCCGCACACCCCATAGCACCGGGACCCGGACCCCCACAGCACCCGCACACCCCATAGCACCGGGACCCGGACCCCCACCGCACCCGCACACCCCATAGCACCGGGACAAGGACCCCCACAGCACCCGCACACCCCATAGCACCGGGACCCGGACCCCCACAGCACCCGCACACCCCATAGCACCGGGACAAGGACCCCTACAGCACCCGCACACCCCATAGCACCGGGACAAGGACCCCCACAGCACCCGCACACCCCATAGCACCGGGACCCGGACCCCCACAGCACCCGCACACCCCATAGCACCGGGACAAGGACCCCTACAGCACCCGCACACCCCATAGCACCGGGACCCGGACCCCCACAAACAGCGCCCCATAGACCGGGACAGGGACCCCCACCAGTAGGTGCCCCCCCCATGGGTGCCCCCCCATGGGTGCCCCCCCCCCATTGGGTGCCCCCCCACCCCACCATTGGGTGCCCCCCCCATGGGTGCCCCCCCCAACCATTGGGCGCCCCCCCACCCCACCATTGGGTGCCCCCCCCATGGGTGCCCACCCCAACCATTGGGTGCCCCCCCCCTTGGGTGCCACCCCCCACCATTGGGTGCCCCCCCCCATGGATGCCCACCCCACCATTGGGTGCCCCCCCCATGGGTGCCCACCCCCACCATTGGGTGCCCCCCCCCATGAGTGCCCCTCCCCCCAATTGGGTGCCCTCCCGCCCCCATGGGTTCCTCCCCCCACCATTGGGTGCCCCCCCCATGGGTGCCCCCCCTCACCATTGGGTGCCCCCCCCCATGAGTGCCCCTCCCCCCAATTGGGTGCCCTCCCGCCCCCATGGGTTCCTCCCCCCACCATTGGGTGCCCCCCCCCATGGGCGCCCCCTCCACCATTGGGTGCCCCCCCCATGGGTGCCCCCCCTCACCATTGGGTGCACCCCTCATGGGTGCCACCCCCCACCATTGGGTGCCCCCCCCCATGGGTGCTCCCTCCACCATTGGGTGCCCCCCCCATGGGTGCCCAGCCCAACCATTGGGTGCCCCCCCCCATGGGTGCCCCCCCTCACCATTGGGTGGGTGCCCCCCCCCCCCCACCATTGGGTGCCCTCCCCCCCCATGGGTGCCCCCCCTTCACCATTGGGTGCCCCCCCCATGGGTGCCCCCCACCTTCAGGAAGCGCAGCGCAGGCAGCTCCGGGCTGGGGGGCTCGGGGGGGGCCCCGCTCCCCCCTTGACGTGGCCGCCCCCTGCGGGCCCTGGCCCGGCGCAGCCCTGGAACGGGGACTTGTGGGGCACAGGGACCCCCCCCGGGACCCCCATAACGCGGGAGCGGGGGACCCCCAGGAGCCCCCCATTGGGGACAAGGGGAGGGGGGGGGGGCTGTGCCCGGGGGTCCCCATGTGTCCCCCCCCCATCCCCGGTGCCCCCCATCCCTACCGAGGACGCAGAGGCAGGCGAGGAGGAGCAGGAGGGGGCCGGCGCCCCACAGCCACAGCGCCCCCGCGCGGCCGGGCCCTGAGGACAGGGCTGCGGTGACGCCGGCTCCTCAGCCCCATAGAGGCGCCCCATAGATGCCATGATCCGCACAGCCCCCCCATGGCCCCCACAGCCCCCCCATGGGCCCCACAGCCCCCCCATGGGCCCCACAGCCCCCCCATGATCCCCACAGCCCCCCCATGGCCCCCACAGCCCCCCCATGATCCGCACAGCCCCCCCATGGTCCCCACAGCCCCCCCATGGGCCTCACAGCCCCCCCATGGGCCCCACAGCCCCCCCATGGCCCCCACAGCCCCCCCATGGCCCCCACAGCCCCCCCATGATCCCCACAGCCCCCCCATGGGCCCCACAGCCCCCCCATGATCCGCACAGCCCCCCCATGGCCCCCACAGCCCCCCATGATCCCCAAAGCCCCCCCATGGGCCCCACAGCCCCCCCATGGGCCCCACAGCCCCCCCATGGGCCTCACAGCCCCCCCATGATCCCCACAGCCCCCCCATGATCCCCACAGCCCCCCCATGGGCCCCACAGCCCCCCCATGATCCGCACAGCCCCCCCATGGGCCCCACAGCCCCCCCATGGGCCCCACAGCCCCCCCATGATCCCCACAGCCCCCCCATGGGCCCCACAGCCCCCCCATGATCCCCACAGCCCCCCCATGGGCCCCACAGCCCCCCCCATGATCCCCACAGCCCCCCCATGGGCCCCACAGCCCCCCCATGGGCCTCACAGCCCCCCCATGATCCCCACAGCCCCCCCATGATCCCCACAGCCCCCCCATGGGCCCCACAGCCCCCCCATGATCCGCACAGCCCCCCCATGGGCCCCACAGCCCCCCCATGGGCCCCACAGCCCCCCCATAGCCCCCACAGCCCCCTAGAGGTCCCGGCACCAACCCCCCATAGACCCCCCCCCGGTCTCCCACCTCCCAGGGGTTCCCTATAGGTCCCCTCTCCCTCCCCATGGGTCCCTTATGGGCCCCATATCCCACCCCTAGGGGACCCCTAAGGGTCCCAAGCCACCCCCAATGGGTCCACTGAGGGTCTCAGGGTCCTCCCCAAGTGACCCCAGTGGCTCCCATCCCTTGCACCCCATTACCCCCATTGCCCCCATTACCCTCATTATCCCATTACCCCCATTACCCCCATTGCCCCCCATTACCCCCATTGCACCATTTCCCCCATTACCCTCTTTACCCCCATTGCCCCCCATTGCCCCCTTTTGCACCCATTACCCCATTGTCCCCCATTTCCATTACCCCCATTACCCCCCACTGCTCCCCTTTGCAACCACTACCCTATTCCCCCCATTACCCCCATTCCCCCATTCCCCCATAAGCCCCATTACTCCCATCCCCCCCCCCATTGCCCCCAATGCCCCCCATTAACCCATTACCCCATAACCCCCTTCCCCCATTCCCCCCATTCCCCCATTCCCCCCATTCCCCTATTCCCCCCATTACCCCCCATTAGCCCAACCCCCCATTACCCCCCATTATTCCCCCCCCATTCCCCATTGCACCCCATTAACCCATTACCCCATCCCCATTCCCCCCATTGCCCCCATTCCCCCCATTACCCCCATTACCCCCCATTAGCCCATTCCCCCATTCCCCCCCATTGCCCCCCATTAACCCATTACCCCATAACCCCCTTCCCCCATTCCCCCCATTCCCCCATTACCCCCATTACCCCCCATTCCCCCATTCCCTCATTACCCCCATCCCCCCATTACCCCCATTACCCCCATTACCCCATAACCCCATCTACCCCATTACCCCATTACCCCATTACCCCCATTCCCCCTTCCGTTCCCGTTCCCGTTCCCGTTCCCGTTCCCGTTGCAGAGCTCTCCCCGGCACAGGCACACGAGGACGGAGCCGCCCGGGGGCCCCGCGGGGCTGGGGGCGCACAGCGGGGAGGGGCAGGAGGCGCCCCCGCCCCCCCAGCAGCCTGCGGGACCCACGGAGACCCAGTGAGACCCATAGGGACCCATAGAGACCCATAGAGACACATAGGGACATAGAGACACATAGAGACACATAGGGACCCATAGCGACACATAGAGACACATAGAGACCCATAGAGACACATAGAGACACATAGGGACACATAGAGACACATAGAGACACATAGAGACACATAGGGACCCATAGGGACCCATAGAGACACATAGAGACACATAGAGACACATAGGGACACATAGAGACACATAGAGACACATAGAGACACATAGAGACACATAGAGACACATAGAGACACATAGGGACCCATAGAGACACATAGAGACACATAGGGACCCATAGAGACACATAGAGACACATAGAGACACATAGGGACACATAGAGACACATAGAGACACATAGAGACACATAGAGACACATAGAGACACATAGAGACACATAGAGACACATAGAGACACATAGACACATAGAGACACATAGAGACCCATAGAGACACATAGGGACCCATAGAGACACATAGAGACACATAGAGACACATAGAGACCCATAGAGACACATAGAGACCCATAGAGACACATAGGGACACATAGAGACACATAGAGACACATAGAGACACATAGAGACACATAGAGACACATAGAGACACATAGAGACACATAGAGACACATAGAGACCCATAGAGACACATAGGGACACATAGAGACCCATAGAGACACATAGAGACACATAGAGACACATAGAGACACATAGGGACACATAGAGACACATAGAGACACATAGAGACACATAGAGACACATAGAGACACATAGGGACACATAGAGACACATAGAGACACATAGAGACACATAGAGACACATAGAGACACATAGAGACACATAGGGACACATAGAGACACATAGGGACATAGAGACACATAGAGACACATAGAGACACATAGGGACACATAGGGACACATAGGGACACATAGAGACACATAGAGACACATAGAGACACATAGAGACCCATAGAGACACATAGAGACACATAGAGACCCATAGGGACACATAGAGACACATAGGGACACATAGAGACACATAGAGACACATAGAGACACATAGAGACACATAGAGACACATAGAGACACATAGAGACACATAGAGACCCATAGAGACCCATAGAGACACATAGAGACACATAGAGACACATAGGGACACATAGAGACACATAGGGACACATAGAGACACATAGGGACACATAGAGACACATAGGGACACATAGAGACACATAGGGACACATAGAGACACATAGGGACACATAGAGACACATAGGGACACATAGAGACCCATAGGGACCCATAGAGACACAGAGAGACACATAGAGACACATAGAGACACATAGGGACACATAGGGACACATAGAGACCCATAGAGACCCATAGGGACACATAGAGACACATAGAGACACATAGAGACCCATAGGGACACATAGGGACCCATAGGGACACATAGAGACACATAGAGACACATAGAGACACATAGAGACACATAGAGACACATAGAGACACATAGAGACACATAGAGACACATAGAGACACATAGGGACACATAGAGACACATAGAGAGACCATAGAGACCCATAGAGACCCATAGAGACCCATAGGGACCCATAGAGACCCAGAGAGACCCATAGAGACCCAGAGAGACCCATAGAGACACATAGAGACACATAGAGACACATAGAGACACATAGAGACACATAGAGACACATAGGGACCCATAGGGACACATAGGGACACATAGGGACCCATAGGGACCCATAGAGACCCATAGGGACACATAGAGACACATAGAGACACATAGAGACCCATAGAGACACATAGGGACCCATAGAGACCCATAGAGACCCATAGGGACCCATAGAGACCCATAGGGACCCATAGAGACACATAGAGACACATAGGGACCCATAGGGACCCATAGGGACCCATTGAGACCCACCGAGACCCACAGCGACCCCCCGAGGGAGCCCCAGGGACCCCCCTGAATCGGGCCCCTCCCAGACCTACCCGTGGACACATCCAGGACCCCCTCCCCCCCCCCCGGACCCCCAGGGCTCCCCTCTCCGGGTCCCCCCCCCCCACAGAGACCCATAGGGACCCATCGAGGACCTTCATGACCCCCCCCACTAGAGACACATAGAGACCCATTCCCGGCCCCACTAGAGCTCAAGGCCAAGGACCCAGGACACACTGGACACACAGAGAGCCAGAGGGACACACAGGGACCCATAGGGACACAGAGGGACCCATAGGGACAAACAGGGTCACAAGGGGACCCACAGGGACCCACCGGGACCCACAGCGACCCACAGGGACCCACAGAAACACACCGAGACCCCCAGGGAACCACCGGGACACACAGCGACCCACAGAGACCCACCGGGACCCATAGGGACCCACAGAGACCCACCGGGACACACAGCGACCCCCCCCAAGGCCGGACCCACAGCCCCACCATAGGGACCCCCACACGAGACCCCCAGGAATCGGGCCCTCCCCCCGACCCACCACCCACCGGGACCCATAGGGACCCACAGAGACCCACCGGGACCCATAGGGACCCACAGAGACCCACCGGGACCCATAGGGACCCACAGCGACCCACCGGGACCCATAGGGACACACCGAGACCCACCGGGACCCATAGGGACACACCGAGACCCACCGGGACCCATAGGGACACACAGCGACCCCCCGAGGGAGCCCCAGGGACCCCCCTGAATCGGGACCCCCCAAACCTACCCATGGACACATCCAGGACCCCCTCACCCCCCCCCCCCGGACCCCCAGGGCTCCCCTCTCCGTGTCCCCCCCCCCTTCAGACCCCCCCATCGAGGCCCCCTTCATTCCCCTCCCCCTCCCCATTCCCGGCCCCACTGCTCAAGGCCAAGGTCAGGTCCTGGCAGCGGCAGCCGCGAATGGAACCGGGGGGGGGGGGGGGTGGTTCCCATCCCTAAAACTGCCCCCCCCAAGGCCGGATCAGCCCCAACCCCCCCATAGGGCAGGATCGGGCCCTCACCCCCCATAGGGCAGGATCGGGCCCCCCCCATAGGGCAGGCTCCCCCCCCTCACCCTGCACCAGCGCCTGGCTCTGGTTCCAGATCCCGATGCAGCAGTGGCCGGGGGGGCACCGCACGATGCGGGCCCGGCCCCCCCCCGCGCCCCCCAGCCCCCCCCGCACGCTGGGGTGCTTGTAGGAGACACAGCTGAGGTTGTGGGGACCTGGGGGGGGGAGTGGGGAGGGCCCCAAACCCCTCCCATCACCATCACCCCCCCCAAAACCCCATCACCCCCCCCAAAACCCCATCATCACCCCCAAACCCCATCATCACCCCCCAAACCCCATCATCACCCCCCCAAAACCCCATCACCCCCCCCCAAAACCCCATCATCACCCCCCCCACAACCCCATCACCCCCCCCACAACCCCATCATCACCCCTTCAACCCCATCATCACCCCCCCCAAAACCCCATCACCCCCCCAACCCCATCATCACCCCCCCACAACCCCATCATCACCCCCCCGGCCCCATCACCATCACCCCCCCCAAAACCC
>NW_026913529.1:0-6329 GCF_034315485.1 Pezoporus occidentalis
CCCTAACCCTTACCCTAACCCTAACCCTAACCCTAACCCTACCCCATTTCTCCCCTCTAACTGTAACAAAGCGAGTGTAATACTATATATATAGATATATAGGAAAACACAGTAAACGTAACAAAGTGAGCAAAATAAAGTATGTTCAAGAGCATTCTAATGACCCACAGAGGTTCTCAACCCCAACCCTAACCCTAAACCTAACCCTAACCCTAACCCATTTCTCCCCTGTAACTGTAACAAAGTGAGTGCAACACTATATATATAGATATATAGGAAAACACAGTAAATGTAACAAAGTGAGCAAAATAAAGCATGTTCAAGAGCATTCTAATGACCCACAGAGGTACTCAACCCTAACCCTAACCCTAACCCTAACCCTAACACTAACCCTAACCCATTTCTCCCCTGTAACTGTAACAAAGTGAGTGTAATACTATATGTATATATATATACAGGAAAACAGAGGATACGTAACAAAGTGAGCAAAATAAAACATGTTCAAGTCTAGATATATAGGAAAACCCTAACAGTAACTGTAACAAAGTGAGCAAAATAAAGCATGTTCAAGAGCATTCTAATGACCCACAGAGGTACTCAACCCTAACCCTAACCCTAACCCTAACCCTAACCCTAACCCTAAACCATTTCTCCCCTGTAACTGTAACAAAGTGAGTTTAATACTATATATATAGACATATAGGAAAACACAGTAAACGTAACAAAGTGATCAAAATAAAGCATGTTCAAGAGCATTGTAATGACACACAGAGGTTACCCTAACCCAACCCTAACCCTAACCCTAACCCTAAACACCTAACCCTAACCCATTTCTCCCCTGTAACTGTAACAAAGTGAGTGTAATACTATATATATATATATATAGGAAAACACAGTAAATGTAACAAAGTGAGCAAAATAAAGCATGTTCAAGAGCATTCTAATGACCCACAGAGGTTCTCAACCCTAACCCTAACCCTAACCCTAACCCTAACCCTAACCCTAACCCTAACCCTAACCCTAACCCTAACCCATTTCTCCCCTGTAACTGTAACAAAGTGAGTGTAATACTATATGTATATATATATACAGGAAAACAGAGGAAACGTAACAAAGTGAGCAAAATAAAACATGTTCAAGAGCATTCTAATGACCCACAGAGGTTCTAACCCTAACCCTAACCCTAACCCTAACCCTAACCCTAACCCTAAACCTAACCCTAACCCTAACCCATTTCTCCCCTGTAACTGTAACAAAGTGAGTGTAATACTATATATATAGATATATAGGAAAACACAGGAAACGTAACAAAGTGATCAAAATAAAGCATGTTCAAGAGCATTCTAATGACCCACAGAGGTTCTCAACCCTAACCCTAACCCTAACCCTAACCCTAACCCTAACCCTAAACCTAACCCTAACCCATTTCTCACCTGTAACCGTAACAAAGTGAGTGTAATACTATATATATAGATATATAGGAAAACACAGTAAATGTAACAAAGTGAGCAAAATAAAGCATGTTCAAGAGCATTCTAATGACCCACAGAGGTACTCAACCCTAACCCTAACCCTAACCCTAACCCTAACCCTAACCCTAACCCTAACCCATTTCTCCCCTGTAACTGTAACAAAGTGAGTGTAATACTATATATATATATATATAGGAAAACACAGTAAATGTAACAAAGTGAGCAAAATAAAGCATGTTCAAGAGCATTCTAATGACCCACAGAGGTCTCAACCCTAACCCTAACCCTAACCCTAACCCTAACACTAACCCTAACCCATTTCTCCCCTGTAACTGTAACAAAGTGAGTGTAATACTATATATATATATATATACAGGAAAACAGAGGAAACGTAACAAAGTGAGCAAAATAAAGCATGTTCAAGAGCATTCTAATGACCCACAGAGGTTCTCAACCCTAACCCTAACCCTAACCCTAACCCTAACCCTAACCCTAAACCTAACCCTCTCATTTCTCCCCTGTAACTGTAACAAAGTGAGTGTAATACTATATATATATATATATAGGAAAACACAGTAAACGTAACAAAGTGATCAAAATAAAGCATGTTCAAGAGCATTCTAATGACCCACAGAGGTTCTCAATCCCAACCCTAACCCTAACCCTAACCCTAACCCTAAACCTAACCCTACCCCATTTCTCCCCTGTAACTGTAACAAAGCGAGTGTAATACTATATATATAGATATATAGGAAAACACAGTAAATGTAACAAAGTGAGCAAAATAAAGCATGTTCAAGAGCATTCTAATGACCCACAGAGGTACTCAACCCTAACCCTAACCCTAACCCTAACCCTAACCCTAACCCATTTCTCCCCTGTAACTGTAACAAAGTGAGTGTAATACTATATATATAGATATATAGGAAAACACAGTAAATGTAACAAAGTGAGCAAAATAAAGCATGTTCAAGAGCATTCTAATGACCCACAGAGGTACTCAACCCTAACCCTAACCCTAACCCTAACCCTAACCCTAACCCTAAACCATTTCTCCCCTGTAACTGTAACAAAGTGAGTGTAATACTATATGTATATATATATACAGGAAAACAGAGGAAACGTAACAAAGTGAGCAAAATAAAACATGTTCAAGAGCATTCTAATGACCCACAGAGGTTCTCAACCCTAACCCTAACCCTAACCCTAACCCTAACCCTAAACCTAACCCTAACCCTAACCCATTTCTCCCCTGTAACTGTAACAAAGTGAGTGTAATACTATATATATATATATAGGAAAACACAGTAAACGTAACAAAGTGAGCAAAATAAAACATGTTCAAGAGCATTCTAATGACCCACAGAGGTTCTCAACCCCTAACCCTAACCCTAACCCTAACCCTAACCCTAACCCATTTCTCCCCTGTAACTGTAACAAAGTGAGTGTAATACTATATATATATATATATAGGAAAACACAGTAAACGTAACAAAGTGAGCAAAATAAAGCATGTTCAAGAGCATTCTAATGACCCACAGAGGTTCTCAACCCTAACCCTAACCCTAACCCTAACCCTAACCCTAACCCTAACCCATTTCTCCCCTGTAACTGTAACAAAGTGAGTGTAATACTATATATATATATATATAGGAAAACACAGTAAACGTAACAAAGTGAGCAAAATAAAGCATGTTCAAGAGCATTCTAATGACCCACAGAGGTTCTCAACCCTAACCCTAACCCTAACCCTAACCCTAACCTAACCCTAACCCATTTCTCCCCTGTAACTGTAACAAAGTGAGTGTAATACTATATATATATATATACAGGAAAACAGAGGAAACGTAACAAAGTGAGCAAAATAAAGCATGTTCAAGAGCATTCTAATGACCCACAGAGGTCAACCCTAACTCAACCCTAACCCTAACCCTAACCCTAACCCTAAACCTAACCCTAACCCATTTCTCCCCTGTAACTGTAACAAAGTGAGTGTAATACTATATATATATATATATATAGGAAAACACAGGAAACGTAACAAAGTGAGCAAAATAAAGCATGTTCAAGAGGATTCTAATGACCCACAGAGGTTCTCAACCCTAACCCTAACCCTAACCCTAACCCTAACCCTAACCGTAAACCTAACCCTACCCCATTTCTCCCCTCTAACTGTAACAAAGCGAGTGTAATACTATATATATAGATATATAGGAAAACACAGTAAACGTAACAAAGTGAGCAAAATAAAGTATGTTCAAGAGCATTCTAATGACCCACAGAGGTTCTCAACCCTAACCCTAACCCTAACCCTAACCCTAACCCTAACCCTAACCCTAACCCATTTCTCCCCTGTAACTGTAACAAAGTGAGTGTAACACTATATATATATATATATATATAGGAAAACACAGTAAATGTAACAAAGTGAGCAAAATAAAGCATGTTCAAGAGCATTCTAATGACCCACAGAGGTTCTCAACCCTAACCCTAACCCTAACCCTAACCCTAACCCTAACCTAACCCTAACCCATTTCTCCCCTGTAACTGTAACAAAGTGAGTGTAATACTATATGTATATATATATACAGGAAAACAGAGGAAACGTAACAAAGTGAGCAAAATAAAACATGTTCAAGAGCATTCTAATGACCCACAGAGGTTCTCAACCCTAACCCTAACCCTAACCCTAACCCTAACCCTAACCCTAACCCTAACCCTAGCCCTAACCCATTTCTCCCCTGTAACTGTAACAAAGTGAGTGTAATACTATATATATATATATATATAGGAAAACACAGTAAACGTAACAAAGTGATCAAAATAAAGCATGTTCAAGAGGATTCTAATGACCCACAGAGGTTCTCAACCCTAACCCTAACCCTAACCCTAACACCTAACCCTAACCCATTTCTCCCCTGTAACTGTAACAAAGTGAGTGTAATACTATATATATAGATATATAGGAAAACACAGTAAACGTAACAAAGTGAGCAAAATAAAACATGTTCAAGAGCATTCTAATGACCCACAGAGGTTCTCAACCCTAACCCTAACCCTAACCCTAACCCTAACCCTAACCCTAACCCTAACCCATTTCTCCCCTGTAACTGTAACAAAGTGAGTGTAATACTATATATATATATATACAGGAAAACAGAGTAAACGTAACAAAGTGAGCAAAATAAAGCATGTTCAAGAGCATTCTAATGACCCACAGAGGTTCTCAACCCTAACCCTAACCCTAACCCTAACCCTAACCCTAACCCTAACCCTAAACCTAACCCTAACCCTAACCCATTTCTCCCCTGTAACTGTAACAAAGTGAGTGTAATACTATATATATATATATACAGGAAAACAGAGGAAACGTAACAAAGTGAGCAAAATAAAGCATGTTCAAGAGCATTCTAATGACCCACAGAGGTTCTCAACCCTAACCCTAACCCTAACCCTAACCCTAACCCTAACCGTAAACCTAACCCTAACCCATTTCTCCCCTGTAACTGTAACAAAGTGAGTGTAATACTATATATATATATATATAGGAAAACACAGTAAACGTAACAAAGTGAGCAAAATAAAGTATGTTCAAGAGCATTCTAATGACCCACAGAGGTTCTCAACCCCAACCCTAACCCTAACCCTAACCCTAACCCTAACCCATTTCTCCCCTGTAACTGTAACAAAGTGAGTGCAACACTATATATATAGATATATAGGAAAACACAGTAAATGTAACAAAGTGAGCAAAATAAAGCATGTTCAAGAGCATTCTAATGACCCACAGAGGTACTCAACCCTAACCCTAACCCTAACCCTAACACTAACCCTAACCCATTTCTCCCCTGTAACTGTAACAAAGTGAGTGTAATACTATATGTATATATATATACAGGAAAACAGAGGAAACGTAACAAAGTGAGCAAAATAAAACATGTTCAAGAGCATTCTAATGACCCACAGAGGTTCTCTAACCCTAACCCTAACCCTAACCCTAACCCTAACCCTAACCCTAAACCTAACCCTAACCCTAACCCATTTCTCCCCTGTAACTGTAACAAAGTGAGTGTAATACTATATGTATATATATATACAGGAAAACAGAGGAAACGTAACAAAGTGATCAAAATAAAGCATGTTCAAGAGGATTCTAATGACCCACAGAGGTTCTCAACCCTAACCCTAACCCTAACCCTAACCCTAACCCTAACCGTAAACCTAACCCTACCCCATTTCTCCCCTCTAACTGTAACAAAGCGAGTGTAATACTATATATCTAGATATATAGGAAAACACAGTAAACGTAACAAAGTGAGCAAAATAAAGTATGTTCAAGAGCATTCTAATGACCCACAGAGGTTCTCAACCCCAACCCTAACCCTAACCCTAACCCTAACCCTAACCCATTTCTCCCCTGTAACTGTAACAAAGTGAGTGCAACACTATATATATAGATATATAGGAAAACACAGTAAATGTAACAAAGTGAGCAAAATAAAGCATGTTCAAGAGCATTCTAATGACCCACAGAGGTACTCAACCCTAACCCTAACCCTAACCCTAACCCTAACACTAACCCTAACCCATTTCTCCCCTGTAACTGTAACAAAGTGAGTGTAATACTATATGTATATATATATACAGGAAAACAGAGGAAACGTAACAAAGTGAGCAAAATAAAACATGTTCAAGAGCATTCTAATGACCCACAGAGGTTCTCAACCCTAACCCTAACCCCCTAACCCTAACCCTAACCCTAACCCTAAACCTAACCCTAACCCTAACCCATTTCTCCCCTGTAACTGTAACAAAGTGAGTGTAATACTATATGTATATATATATACAGGAAAACAA
>NW_026913530.1:0-12980 GCF_034315485.1 Pezoporus occidentalis
GGGTCCCTGTATCCTGGGTCCCCGATAACCGGGTCCCTGTATCCCGGGTCCCGGTCGGCGGGGTCCCTTTTTCCGGGTCCCCGTCGGCCGGGGCCCTGTATCCCGGGTCCCCGCTAGTCGGGGCCCTATATCCTGGGTCCCCGCTAGTCGGAGCCCTATAATCCGGGTCCCCAGCGACCAGGGCCCTGTATCCCGGGTCCCCGCTAGTCGGGGCCCTGTATCCCGGGTCCCCGCTAGTCGGGGCCCTGTATCCCGGGTCCCCGTCGGCCGGGTCCCTTTATCCGGGTCCCCGTCGACCGGGGCCCTGTATCCCGGGTCCCCGCTAGTCGGAGCCCTATAATCCGGGTCCCCAGCGACCAGGGCCCTGTATCCCGGGTCCCCGCTAGTCGGGGCCCTATATCCTGGGTCCCCGCTAGTCGGAGCCCTATAATCCGGGTCCCCAGCGACCAGGGCCCTGTAATCCGCGTCCCTGTTCGGGCGCCATTTGTAGCGGCGAGGAGAAGCAGACAGGCCAACCCAATATGGGTGATAAGCAACTTCTACTTTATTTGTGACGCAGTTCACACATATATAGGAGTGGTATTCAGCCACTCCTTCTTGGCATAACAGTATTGGTTAGCCCCCACAGCTTCCTCCACATTCTCCTCCCAGGTCCGGTCTCTGGCCACCTGTGGGGGCCACCCCCTGCCTTGCTTGCACAGTCCTCCAGAACTCTATGGTTCTGCTCTTAAAGTCATACTGCAACACTCTATGACTCCTCTATGACTCCTCTATGACTCCTCTATGACAGTATGACTACTCTAGGACTCCTCTAGGACTCCTCTATGACTCCTCTATGACTCCTCTATGACTCCTCTATGACTCCTCTATGACTCCTCTATGACTCCTCTATGACAGTATGACTCCTCTATGACCCCTCTATGACTCCTCTATGACTCCTCTATGACTCCTCTATGACTCTATGACTCCTCTATGACCCCTCTATGACTCCTCTATGACTCCTCTATGACTCCTCTATGACTCCTCTATGACTCCTCTATGACTCCTCTATGACTCCACTATGACTCCTCTATGACTCCTCTATGACTCCTCTAGGACTCCTCTATGACTCCTCTATGACTCCTCTATGACGCCTCTATGACTCCTCTATGTCTCCTCTATGACAGTATGACTCCTCTAAGACTCCCCTATGACTCCTCTATGACAGTATGACTCCTCTATGACTCCTCTATGACTCCTCTATGACTCCTCTATGACAGTATGACTCCTCTATGACTCCTCTATGACTCCTCTATGACTCCTCTATGACTCCTCTATGACTCCTCTATGACTCATCTATGACTCCTCTATGACTCCTCTATGACTCCTCTATGACTCCTCTATGACTCCTCTATGACTCCTCTATGACAGTATGACTCCCCTATGACTCCTCTATGACTCCTCTATGACTCCTATATGACTCCTCTATGACTCCTCTATGACTCCTCTATGAGTCCTCTATGAGTCCTCTATGACTCCTCTATGACTCCTCTATGAATCCTCTATGACTCCTCTATGACTCCTCTATGACTCCTCTATGAACTCCTCTATGACTCCTCTATGACTCCTCTATGACTCCTCTATGACTCCTCTATGACTCCTCTATGACTCCTCTATGACTCCTCTATGACAGTATGACTCCTCTAGGACTCCTCTAGGACTCCTCTAGGACTCCTCTATGACTCCTCTATGACTCCTCTATGACTCCTCTATGACTCCTCTATGACTCCTCTATGACTCCTCTATGACTCCTCT
Source organism: Pezoporus occidentalis (assembly GCF_034315485.1). NCBI lineage: Eukaryota > Metazoa > Chordata > Aves > Psittaciformes > Psittacidae > Pezoporus > Pezoporus occidentalis. Next base: position 1,795 of record NW_026913530.1, read on the forward strand.
ATGAGTCCTCTATGACTCCTCTATGACTCCTCTATGACTCCTCTATGACTCCTCTATGACTCCTCTATGACTCCTCTATGACTCCTGTATGACTCCTCTATGACTCCTCTACTCCTCTATGACTCCTCTATGACAGTATGACTCCTCTATGACTCCTCTATGACTCCTCTATGACTCCTCTATGACTCCTCTAAGACTCCTCTATGACAGTATGACTCTCTCTATGAGTATGACTCTATGACTCCTCTATGACTACTCTATGACTCCTCTATGACTCCTCTATGACTCCTCTATGACTCCTCTATGACTCCTATATGACTCCTCGATGACTCCTCTATGACAGTATGACTCCTCTATGACTCCTCTATGACTCCTCTATGTCTCCTCTATGACAGTATGACTCCTCTATGACTCCTCTATGACTCCTCTATGACTCCTCTATGACTCCTCTATGACTCCTCTTGACTCTCTCTATGACTCCTCATGACTCTATGACTCCTCTAAGTATGACTCCTCTATGACTCCTCTATGACTCCTCCATGACTCCTCTATGACTCCTCTATGACTCCTCTATGACTCCTCTATGACTCCTCTATGACTCCTCTATGACTCCTCTATGACTCCTCTATGACTCCTCTATAACAGTATGACTATGACTCCTCTATGACTCCTCTATGACAGTATGACTCCTCTATGACTCCTCTATGACTCCTCTATGACTCCTCTATGACTCCTCTATGACTCCTCTATGACTCCTCTATGACTCCTCTATGACTCCTCTATGACTCCTCTATGACTCCTCTATGACTCCTCTATGACTCCCCTATGACAGTATGACTCCTCTATGACTCCTCTATGACAGTATGACTCCTCTATGACTCCTCTATGACTCCTCAATGACTCCTCTATGACTCCTCTATGACTCCTCTATGACTCCTCTATGACTCCTCTATGACTCCTCTATGACTCCTCTATGACTCCTCTATGACTCCTCTATGACTCCTCTATGACTCCTCTATGACTCCTCTATAACAGTATGACTCCTCTATGACTCCTCTATGAACAGTATGACTCCTCTATGACTCCTCCTCTATGACTCCTCTATGACTCCTCTATGACTCCTCTATGACTCCTCTATGACTCCTCTATGACTCCTCTATGACTCCTCTATGACTCCTCTATGACTTCTCTATGACTCCTCTATGACTCCTCTATGACTCCTCTATGACTCCTCTATGACTCCTCTATGACTCCTCTATGACTCCTCTATGACAGTATGACTCCTCTATGACTCCTCTATGACTCCTCTATATGACTCCTCTATGACTCCTCTATGACAGTATGACTCCTCTATGACTCCTCTATGACTCCTCTATGACTCCTCTATGACTCCTCTATGACTCCTCTATAACAGTATGACTCCTCTATGACTCCTCTATGACTCCTCTATGACTCCTCTATGACTCCTCTATGACTCCTCTATGACTCCTCTATGACTCCTCTATTATATGACTCCTCTATGACTCCTCTATGACTCCTCTATGACTCCTCTATGACAGTATGACTCCTCTATGACTCCTCTATGACTCCTCTATGACTCCTCTATGACTCCTCTATGACTCCTCTATGACAGTATGACTCCTCTATGACTCCTCTCTATGATCCTCTATGACTCCTCTATGACTCCTCTATGACTCCTCTATGACTCCTCTATGACTCCTCTATGACTCCTCTATGACTCCTCTATGACTCCTCTATGACTCCTCTATGACTCCTCTATGACTCCTCTATCAGTATGACTCCTCTATGACTCCTCTATGAACAGTATGACTCCTCTATGACTCCTCTATGACAGTATGACTCCTCTATGACTCCTCTATGACTCCTCTATGACAGTATGACTCCTCAATGACTCCTCTATGACTCCTCTATGACTCCTCTATGACTCCTCTATGACTCCTCTATGACTCCTCTATGACTCCTCTATGACTCCTCTATGACTCCTCTATGACTCCTCTATGACTCCTCTATGACTCCTCTATGACTCCTCTATGACAGTATGACTCCTCTATGACTCCTCTATGACTCCTCTATGACAGTATGACTCCTCTATGACTCCTCTATGACTCCTCTATGACTCCTCTATGACAGTATGACTCCTCTATGACTCCTCTATGACTCCTCTATGACTCCTCTATGACTCCTCTATGACTCCTCTATGACTCCTCTATGACTCCTCTATGACTCCTCTATGACTCCTCTATGACTCCTCTATGACTCCTCTATGACAGTATGACTCCTCTATGACTCCTCTATGACTCCTCTATGACTCCTCTATGACTCCTCTATGACTCCTCTATGACTCCTCTATGACTCCTCTATGAGTCCTCTATGACTCCTCTATGACAGTATGACTCCTCTATGACTCCTCTATGACAGTATGACTCCTCTATGACTCCTCTATGACTCCTCTATGACTCCTGTATGACTCCTCTATGACTCCTCTATGACTCCTCTATGACTCCTCTATGACTCCTCTATGTATGACTCCTCTATGACTCCTCTATGACTCCTCTATGACTCCTCTATGACTCCTCTATGACTCCTCTATGACTCCTCTATGACAGTATGACTCCTCTATGACTCCTCTATGACAGTATGACTCCTCTATGACTCCTCTATGACTCCTCTATGACTCCTCTATGACTCCTCTATGACTCCTCTATGACTCCTCTATGACTCCTCTATGACTCCTCTATGACAGTATGACTCCTCTATGACTCCTCTATGACTCCTCTATGACTCCTCTATGACTCCTCTATGACAGTATGACTCCTCTATGACTCCTCTATGACTCCTCTATGACTCCTCTATGACTCCTCTATGACTCCTCTATGACTCCTGTATGACTCCTCTATGACTCCTCTATGACTCCTCTATGACTCCTCTATGACTCCTCTATGACTCCTCTATGACTCCTCTATGACTATGACTCCTCTATGACTCCTCTATGACTCCTCTATGACAGTATGACTCCTCTATGACTCCTCTATGACTCCCTATAACTCCTCTATGACTCCTCTATGACTCCTCTATGACTCCTCTATGACAGACTCCTCTATGACTCCTGTATGACTCCTCTATGACAGTATGACTCCTCTATGACTCCTCTATGACTCCTCTATGACTCCTCTATGACTCCTCTATGACAGTATGACTCCTCTATGACTCCTCTATGACTCCTCTATGACAGTATGACTCCTCTATGACTCCTCTATGACTCCTCTATGACTCCTCTATGACAGTATGACTCCTCTATGACTCCTCCATGACTCCTCCATGACTCCTCTATGACACCTCTATGACTCCTCTATGACTCCTCTATGACTCCTCTATGACTCCTCTATGACTCCTCTATGACTCCTCTATGACTCCTCTATGAAAGTATGACTCCTCTATGACTCCTCTATGACTCCTCTATGACTCCTCTATGACTCCTCTATGACTCCTCTATGACTCCTCTATGACTCCTCTATGACAGTATGACTCCTCTATGACTCCTCTATGACTCCTCTATGACTCCTCTATGACTCCTCTATGACTCCTCTATGACTCCTCTATGACTCCTCTATGACAGTATGACTCCTCTATGACTCCTCTATGACTCCTCTATGACAGTATGACTCCTCTATGACTCCTCTATGACTCCCCTATGACTCCTCTATGACTCCTCTATGACTCCTCTATGACTCCACTATGACAGTATGACTCCTCTATGACAGTGTGACTCCTCTATGACTCCTCTATGACTCCTCTATGACAGTATGACTCCTCTATGACTCCTCTATGACTCCTCTATGACTCCTCTATGACAGTATGACTCCTCTATGACTCCTCTATCTATGACTCCTCTATGACTCCTCTATGACAGTATGACTCCTCTATGACTCCTCTATGACTCCTCTATGACTCCTCTATGACTCCTCTATGACTCCTCTATGACTCCTCTATGACTCCTCTATGACTCCTCTATGACTCCACTATGACTCCTCTATGACTCCTCTGACTGACTCCTCTATGACGCCTCTATGACTCCTCTATGACTCCTCTATGACTCCTCTATGACTCCTCGATGACTGACTCCTCTATGACTCCTCTATGACTGTTCTATGACTCCTCTATGACTCCTCTATGACACCTCTATGACTCCTCTATGACTCCTCTATGACTCCTCTATGACAGTATGACTCCTCTATGACTCCTCTATGACTCCTCTATGACTCCTCTATGACTCCTCTATGACTCCTCTATGACTCCTCTATGACTCCTCTATGACTCCTCTATGACTCCTCTATGACTCCTCTATGACACCTCTATGACTCCTCTATGACTCCTCTATGACTCCCCTATGACTCCTCTATGACTCCTCTATGACTCCTCTATGACTCCTCTATGACTCCTCTATGACAGTATGACTACTCTATGACTCCTCTATGACTCCTCTATGACTCCTCTATGACTCCTCTATGACTCTCTATGACTCCTCTATGACTCCTCTATGACTCCTCTATGACAGTATGACTCCTCTATGACTCCTCTATGACTCCTCTATGACTCCTCTATGACTCCTCTATGACTCCTCTATGACTCTCTATGACTCCTCTATGACTCCTCTATGACTCCTCTATGACAGTATGACTCCTCTATGACTCCTCTATGACAGTATGACTCCTCTATGACTCCTCTATGACTCCTCTATGACTCCTCTATGACTCCTCTATGACAGTATGACTCCTCTATGACTCCTCTATGACTCCTCTATGACTCCTCTATGACAGTATGACTCCTCTATGACTCCTCTATGACAGTATGACTCCTCTATGACTCCTCTATGACAGTATGACTCCTCTATGACTCCTCTATGTCTCCTCTATGACTCCTCTATGACTCCTCTATGACTCCTCTATGACCTATGACTCCTCTATGACTCCTCTATGACTCCTCTATGACTCCTCTATGACAGTATGACTCCTCTATGACTCCTCTATGACTCCTCTATGACTCCTCTATGACTCCTCTATGACTCCTCTATGACTCCTCTATGACTCCTCTATGACTCCTCTATGACTCCTCTATGACTCCTCTATGACTCCTCTATGACTCCTCTATGACTCCTCTATGACTCCTCTATGACTCCTCTATGACAGTATGACTCCTCTATGACTCCTCTATGACTCCTCTATGACTCCTCTATGACTCCTCTATGACTCCTCTATGACTCCTCTATGACTCCTCTATGACTCCTCTATGACTCCTCTATGACTCCTCTATGACTCCTCTATGACTCCTCTATGACTCCTCTATGACTCCTCTATGACTCCTCTATGACTCCTCTATGACTCCTCTATGACTCCTCTATGAGTCCTCTATGACTCCTCTATGACTCCTCTATGACTCCTCTATGACTCCTCTATGACTCCTCTATGACAGTATGACCCCTCTATGACTCCTCTATGACTCCTCTATGACTCCTCTATGACTCCTCTATGACTCCTCTATGACTCCTCTATGACTCCTTGTCCTGGGTTCAGCAGTAGCAGTCATTTTTCCCCTTCTTGGTAGCTGGTGCAGTGCAATGTTTTGACTTTCAGCTCGGGAACAGAGCTGATAACAAGCGATGTTTTGGTTTGGCCAAGGACTTTGTGAGCCTCATGCTCTGCCAGGGAGGAGGGGAAGGCAGGAGGAAGCTAGAGACAGCACCTGACCCAAACTGACCAAAGAGGTATTGACTCCTCTACAGCACGTCATGCCCAGGATGTAACTGGGAGTTAGCCTCTAGGGCTGGGAGACTGCAGGGTTAGGAGGTATGACTCCTCTATGAGCTTGGTCGGGCTGGGGGGGCCTCTATGACGGTTGGCTGGTGGTGAGATGATGTATTCTCTTCCCTTGTTATTTCCTTTATCATTATTATCATTGGTGGTAGCAGTAGTGATTTGTGTTATACCTTAGTTACTAAACTGTTCTTATCTCAACCCGTGGGAGTTGCATTCTTTTGATTCTCCTCTCCGTGACTCCGGGAGCAGGGGGAGGGCTCTATGAAGGGGGGGAGTGAGTGAATGAGTTGCCTGACTGGGTTTAAACCACGACAGTTCTTTTTGACGCCCAATGGGGCACGAAGGGTTGAGATCCTCTAGACTCCTGACCGGATTAATAGTAGACTCGTCACAATGCTGATTTATTGGCTCTCAGAGTTGTTCAGTATGACTTTGATCTCTTGACTCACAGCTTCAGAATGTTGTAACTTACGTAGAGCCGGTATTTGCTGTGTTAGTGTTTATCAAGTGTGGGGCCTGGGCTAAGGTTCTTGTCTCACTGTGCTTTATGGCAATGGCTTGTAATACGGGCGGGCTCCAGCAGCGGGGGGGGACGGACGTGGCCGTGGACTTGTACCTGGCCGTCCGGCTGCTCTTCACCAGCCTGGCCCTAACCCTACTCTCCATCTTCGTGAGGCTGCGGGGAGCCTCTATGACTCCTCGGGAGCCGGCGGCAGCCGAAGCGGCTCCGGGAGAGCTCCCCGGGGACCAAGCGGCTATGAGCGGGGCCGGAGGCCGCGAGGGGACGGCTGCCGGTGGAGGAGGTCGGGGTAGGACGGCTGCTATGACTCCTCTAGACTCCTCTATGACTCCTCTATGACTCCTCTATGACTCCTCTATATAACAGTATGACTCCTCGATGACTCCTCTATAACAGAGCCCCGCGGCCGAGCCCAGCCCCGTATGACGGCCGATGAGCTCCTCTATAACGTATGACTCCCAGGAGGATGCAGGAGACTCCTCAGACTCCCAGCAAGGCAGAGGGGGATGACTCCTCTATAAAAGAGAAGCTGGCGGTGGGACTCCGGCAAGCACAGTATGACTACCCAGCCCCAGTGACAAGTACAGCAGCTACACCAGCCCCAGTGACAAGTACAGCAGCATCAACTGAGATGACTGAAGGTTTTGAATGGCCTCTTGGGTATCCTCGGACCTGCCTGCTGATTGTGATGGGGATCAGCATGTTGGCACACACACAGACTGTTTCCTACCCACCACCATTTTGTATGATCTCAAAAGTTAAGCAGAGTCAGGTTTCCTCTTGTCTGGGGTTAGACGACGATATGGGTGGACTCAAGAGGTTTTCCCCAAGGCTGGGACAGTCATGAGTGGCAGGGCATGTGGGACAGTATGGGCAAGTATCTAGTCCACTGGGCCCCTCCAGTGCTTTGGAAGCACCAGAGATGGAAGGCAGCTGTATGGAGTCCCCAGCAACAAGCTGCAGAAACTGCTGAAGGGGACAGTGAATTATTTTGAGCCTGGTTGGCCCATAGCACTTCAAGCCATCAGAGCAGAGATGCAACACAGAGATGACTCATCTATGAGGGGTGGACTTAGCAATGGACACTATGCCCAGGTTATTCACGAGTGTGACACTGCACACAGTCTCTTCTGCTCTGGAAGACTCCTTACAAGAGATGGAGCCTGACATCATGGACCAGATGACTCAGCAGCTTTATAGGGGACTGGTCCATGCACTAAGATAAGAGTGCACTGAGATAAGAGTGATGGTATATTGAAAATGTGGGATATGAGCATGACGTGAATGGTATGGAATAAGGGGTGGATAATGTCCTGGGTTCAGCAGTAGCAGTCATTTTGACCCCTTCTTGGTAGCTGGTGCAGTGCAATGTTACTCCTCTATGACTCCTATTTGACTTTCAGCTCGGGAACAGAGCTGATAACAAGCGATGTTTTAGTTTGGCCAAGGACTTTGTGAGCCTCATGCTCTGCCAGGGAGGAGGGGAAGGCAGGAGGAAGCAGAGACAGGACACCTGACCCAAACTGACCAAAGAGGTATTCCATACCACAGCACGTCATGCCCAGGATGTAACTGGGAGTTAGCCGGGAGGGCTGGGAGACTGCAGGGTTGGAGGAGGTATGACTCGGAGCTATGGTCGGGCTCGATATCGGTTGGCTGGTGGTGAGATGATGTATTCTCTTCCCTTGTTATTTCCTTTATCATTATTATCATTGGTGGTAGCAGTAGTGATCTGTGTTATACCTTAGTTACTAAACTGTTCTTATCTCAACCCGTGGGAGTTGCATTCTATTTCTATTCTCCTCTATGACCCTCCGGGAGCAGGGGGAGGGCATGACTCCTCTAGTGAGTATGACTCCTGACTGGGTTTAAACCACGACACTCCTCTATAACAGTATGACTCCTCTATGACTCCTCTATAACAGTATGACTCCTCTATGACTCCTCTATGACTCCTCTATAACAGTATGACTCCTCTATGACTCCTCTATAACAGTATGACTCCTCTATGACTCCTCTATAACAGTATGACTGCTCTATGACTCCTCTATAACAGTATGACTCCTCTATGACTCCTCTATAACAGTATGACTCCTCTATGACTCCTCTATAACAGTATGACTCCTCTATGACTCCTCTATAACAGTATGACTCCTCTATGACTCCTCTATGACTCCTCTATGACTCCTCTATAACAGTATGACTCCTCTATGACTGCTCTATAACAGTATGACTCCTCTATGACTCCTCTATAACAGTATGACTCCTCTATGACTCCTCTATAACAGTATGACTCCTCTATGACTCCTCTATAACAGTATGACTCCTCTATGACTCCTCTATAACAGTATGACTCCTCTATGACTCCTCTATAACAGTATGACTCCTCTATGACTCCTCTATAATAATGACTCCTCTATGACTCCTCTATGACTCCTCTATAACAGTATGACTCCTCTATGACTCCTCTATAACAGTATGACTCCTCTATGACTCCTCTATAACAGTATGACTCCTCTATGACTCCTCTATAACAGTATGACTCCTCTATGACTCCTCTATAACAGTATGACTCCTCTATGACTCCTCTATAACAGTATGACTCCTCTATGACTCCTCTATAACAGTATGACTCCTCTATGACTCCTCTATAACAGTATGACTCCTCTATGACTCCTCTATAACAGACTCCTCTATGACTCCTCTATAACAGTATGACTCCTCTATGACTCCTCTATAACAGTATGACTCCTCTATGACTCCTCCATAACAGTATGACTCCTCTATGACTCCTCTATAACAGTATGACTCCTCTATGACTCCTCTATAACAGTATGACTCCTCTATGACTCCTCTATGACTCCTCTATGACTCCTCTATGACTCCTCTATGACTCCTCTATAACAGTATGACTCCTCTATGACTCCTCTATAACAGTATGACTCCTCTATGACTACTCTATGACTCCTCTATGACTCCTCTATGACTCCTCTATAACAGTATGACTCCTCTATGACTCCTCTATAACAGTATGACTCCTCTATGACTCCTCTATAACAGTATGACTCCTCTATGACTCCTCTATGACTCCTCTATGACTCCTCTATGACTCCTCTATGACTCCTCTATGACTCTCTATAACTATGACTCCTCTATGACTCCTCTATGACTCCTCTATGACTCCTCTATGACTCCTCTATGACTCCTCTATGACTCCTCTATGACTCCTCTATGACTCCTCTATGACTCCTCTATGACTCCTCTATGACTCCTCTATGACTCCTCTATGACTCCTCTATGACTCCTCTATGACTCCTCTATGACTCCTCTATGACTCCTCTATAACTATGACTCCTCTATGACTCCTCTATGACTCCTCTATAACAGTATGACTCCTCTATGACTCCTCTATAACAGTATGACTCCTCTATGACTCCTCTATAACAGTATGACTCCTCTATGACTCCTCTATAACAGTATGACTCCTCTATGACTCCTCTATGACTCCTCTATGACTCCTCTATGACTCCTCTATGACTCCTCTATGACTCCTCTATGACTCCTCTATCACTCTATGACTCCTCTCTGACTCCTCTATGACTCCTCTATAACAGTATGACTCCTCTATGACTCCTCTATAACAGTATGACTCCTCTATGACTCCTCTATGACTCCTCTATGACTCCTCTATGACTCCTCTATGAACTCTATGACTCCTCTATGACTCCTCTATGACTCCTCTATAACAGTATGACTCCTCTATGACTCCTCTATAACAGTATGACTCCTCTATGACTCCTCTATGACTCCTCTATGACTCCTCTATGACTCCTCTATGACTCCTCTATGACTCCTCTATGACTCCTCTATGACTCCTCTATGACTCCTCTATAACAGTATGACTCCTCTATGACTCCTCTATAACAGTATGACTCCTCTATGACTCCTCTATAACAGTATGACTCCTCTATGACTCCTCTATAAAAGTATGACTCCTCTATGACTCCTCTATAACAGTATGACTCCTCTATGACTCCTCTATAACAGTATGACTCCTCTATGACTCCTCTATAACAGTATGACTCCTCTATGAGTACTGACTCCTCTATGACAGTTTGACTCCTATATGACTCCTCTATGACTCCTCTATGACTCCTCTATGACAGTATGACTCCTCTATGACTCCTCTATGACTCCTCTATGACTCCTCTATGACTCCTCTATGACGCCTCTATGACTCCTCTATGACTCCTCTATGACTCCTCTATGACTCCTCTATGACGCCTCTATGACGCCTCTATGACGCCTCTATGACGCCTCTATGACGCCTCTATGACTCCTCTATGACTCCTCTATGACTCCTCTATGACTCCTCTATAACAGCATGACTCCTCTATGACTCCTCTATGACTCCTCTATGACTCCTCTATGACTCCTCTATGACTCCTCTATGACTCCTCTATGACTCCTCTATAACAGTATGACTCCTCTATGACTCCTCTATAACAGTATGACTCCTCTATGACTCCTCTATAACAGTATGACTCCTCTATGACTCCTCTATAACAGTATGACTCCTCTATGACTCCTCTATAACAGTATGACTCCTCTATGACTCCTCTATAACAGTATGACTCCTCTATGACTCCTCTATAACAGTATGACTCCTCTATGACTCCTCTATAACAGTATGACTCCTCTATGACTCCTCTATAACAGTATGACTCCTCTATGACTCCTCTATAACAGTATGACTCCTCTATGACTCCTCTATGACTCCTCTATGACTGCTCTATAACAGTATGACTCCTCTATGACTGCTCTATAACAGT